>NC_039366.1:32068139-32370276 GCF_003573695.1 Papaver somniferum
CTGGAACCTCTGGACGTCCAGAAATAAACTCGTTTGCATACAACACCATACACCTCCAGACAACATCTTAACACAAACCTTGAAGCAGCAATAATAATTTGATTGGGAAAAAACTTCCCTCATATATCCCCGGGGAACCACCAACCAGGGCTATTCCGACCAATATCAGAGCAATAACAACGATATCAGCTGCATGGAACAGACCAGAATCAAACTGGATAAAAATCAACACATATGGTGCTGCTCGAGGGCACCCAGGAATGACAGAAGCAGGTTTCATTTATAAGGATTTGAACGCTCAAACTACAAGGACGACAACAGAGTGACCATAACCAAAAGTTATCTTTGAGACGGATTCGGAAAATCTGATGCGCTTCATAAAAAAGGAGGTTGAAACTCAATGATATATTACAGAAATGATTGCCGAAATAAAATAAAGAATACAAAAAATTCATCAGTGTGATATACAACACAATTATAAAGAAGAAAAACGACGCAACAGATGGTCCGACAAACTATGCAGGGAGCGAAAGCCAAACAGGAAACGAGACCAGGCAATACCACCTTTTCTCAACCAAATTCTATCTAATGATTATACGGGTACAAGACACCGGCGTGTAACACCGATTTAGGCTTGTTTCTTTTTTTTTCTCGTGCTTCAAGAAAAAAAAATGGATTGGATTGGATGTGGATGGTGCCAAATCCGGTGGATCAGATCCGCTGCTCAATGCTCACCCCCTTGATCCTTTCCGGCATAGGCCAAAGTCCAACCCACACTCTTCTCTCCGCCCTTTCACATTCACACCTCTCTCCCTTACTCTCTCCTTCGCTCTATTTGGGGTTTTAGGGTTTATAAAACCACCGTTCTTCAACAATACAAGTAGATGTAATTTGAAGATTGAAACAGATCGGTACCCTAACACTCCGGCATTCAATTAGGTAATTCATTTTTACAATTTTCAACTCTTAATTTTGTTAGAAAAAAAAATGGAAACGTCTGGTAAAGATTTGAATCTCGATCTCGGAGCTTCATTAACGAGTGTGTATGAGATACCTGGAGAACCTGCAATAGTGATTAATGGCATGCCAGATTTAAACGATTTGGTTGTAGAACTCGAAATTTCGTCTTCTTCATCTATGAGTGATGATGAATTATCAGACGGAGAATCTGTTGATGAAAAGAAGCCAAATGTTGCAACAGGCGGGTCTTCTGTTGATGGAAAGAAGCTAGATGTGGCTGAAGGCGATTGTTCTACAGAGGTTGACATCAAAAGAGATGTAGAAGAACCGAAGAGGAATGCTGGATTTGGTGAGTGGTTACAAGGTAGAGAAGTTCGAAAGTTGTTTGGAGATGAGTTTTATTCTGGTAAAGTGAAGAAATATGATAAGGAAGCTGGTTGGTATAGAGTTGTATATGAAGATGGTGATTCTGAAGATCTTGAGTGGAATGAGTTGGAAGAGATACTTTTGCCTCTGGATATTTCGATTCCATTGAAATCATTGGCCATGAAGATTTCGAAGAAGAGCGAGAAGCGTACTCAGAAGAAAGGCGATACTAAGAATGAGAAGCCGACTCAGAAGAAAGGCGATACAAGAAAAGGCGGGCGAGGTGCAAGGCAGTAGAGCGGGCGGGATGGATGACATTTCAAGAAAATTTGGAGAATCCAGAACATACAGATGAACATTGTTTATTGTAAGTAAAATCTAATCTAGCAAAATAGAGATGCAAGGAGAAGATACACTCAAAACCGAGTAAATTCTATCTATTATTGAAGTTTTATATCCTGTGTTGTTTCCTTTATCTCATAATTTACATGCAAAACCTAACACAATACCGCATTTTGTACGGCAAAAAACTAATTGAACGGTGTTCTACCACACGTTGATGCTAAGAAACGGTGAATGTGATTCTTGTATACAATTTTTGTTTGTTTGGTAAGCTATTTTCCTAAAAGTTTTCCTTGTGGAAATGGAAGCGAGTTGATGTGCTATGGCTGAATTCATGGCAAAGTTTCTTCAGTTGTTCGGTAAGTGTAGCACTTCCACAGTAGAAAACACCTGCAATTATATTTCAAGTAAGTTAGATTCAACATGTTACTTGATCCTTTCACTTGTAAGGATATAATCATTTACTGTTAAATAGCAAATATTTGTGTTACTTTGTTTGAATGTGATTTCTCAATTTGTGCTTGTTTTATCTAGAACTTAAGAGAGATAAAAAATTCTTACCTATTCGAGAGGATTTATGGGTTCTTGCTAAGTCAGTGAACACCTTCCTCCAGTTTGGTCGAGCAAAATGTGTCCGTATCTGTCATAGGCACATGTGTTAGGATAGAGCAGAAAGATGTCTTGAAGTTTAATAGATTCCATGGTTTTCAGAATAAGTCTATACCTTACTGTCAGAGACGATATCAATTCCATTCTTCGCGTGCTGCAGTGACTGAACCATGGTAATGAGTGCTGATCTCACATCACCTTCTTCATACACACTGGTCAAGTAGTTGTGCATTTCGATTACATCCTGTTAAGTTCCATGAAAGAAATATCAAGTTAGTTTATCATCATGATTGCATATGAATGTCAGTTCAAATTGCTACTTTACAACGCACATTGTGATCGTGCTCTGCAACATCATCCATGACACCTTTGAACCACTCAAATGAAGCTTGCTCTCTTGTAACCCAATAGAAATATGCCCTCCCTGGACCCTTTCCTTTGCCATTTTGTACTGAACCTTCCTGCATTGATTTTTAGTAGCAATGTCACTACATGTGGCCAAAAATAGCTAGAGAAAAAAATTATGCTGGCTCAGTCATTGGTTTATTACCATATCACCCAAATTGTACAAAAGATCCTTCAGAATACTGATAAATGGAGTTGCACCAATTCCCAGGCCAATGAGCAAGAGAATATCATACTTCTTGTAGTTTTGAGCTGGAGCTCCATATGGTCCGTCTATTTGGAGCTTGGGGAAACTGTCATGACAAGGAAGAGCTATCAGATGCAGGTAAGATGTCATGGAAAAAAACTGTCAATGGGATTATCTTTGATTTTTATGTACATGGTACGTGATTGTTCGAAATTTGTCACTGCTGTAGTCTCCATTCTTGCAAGTCTTCCTTTCTTTGGTTGAGTGGGGGGGGCATCGCAAACCTGCACGTTGAAAGGAAAGATTACAAGGATGGTCAGGCCTTTTTCACTGTCCTGCGAGGATATCTATCCACTGAGAAAACTCTAATAATTTGCAACAGAAAAGAGAAAACAATGTCGTTGAGCTTAACCTGTTGAAATAAGTTTCTAAGCTCTGTTGTCCAATCTCCTAAGGTTCGAATGTGAACACTCACGTAATCATCCCCTGGTGCAGAAGTAAGAGAAAACGGGTGCCTGCAATCAAAGCAAGTGTTGTGTGCTGAGTATCTAGAATTCAGAAAGGAACTTAGTTATTTGCCACAGAATCTACACATACCATTCAAAGGGAGATACGTCAGGACACTTGACAAAAATGTACATGCCGCTCCTGTATTTGAATCCTACTGGCTTGCTCATATACAATGCAAGAACATTTCCTGGATATATGACTGCCTGTATAATTTTAGTAGTAAACAGTGTAAGTTTCCAACTCGATCTGCTAAAGTCAGTTAAACCAAATTGGCAACAGTAGAGGATTATTGGAGTTGCGTATGGAACCTTAATAACATCCACGCGCTCGCTGCCTTCACGAAGTGAACTCACAATTCTCTCACCAATGTACAAGAGAACTGGGACCATAATATACATCCATGTCTGCCAAGGAAAGAGATTTGAAGATTTGGTTAGTCTCCTATTTTGCATATTCACATATGAGCCGATGTAGTTTATAAGATAATATGTAATGCTTACCGTCTTACGGTACCACTCCTTGGTGAGAAACAAGTAGTAGCCATGTACAACTAGGAGGATATACGCAACAGCAAGCAAATGATGAGCGTACCAGAAGGCGTTGAATCCTGCCAAATGGTGAACTGGATACGGCAATTTCACAACGTTCTTACGAAACTTATGAAGCGCTAACGTGAATGAGAACATCATTATCAGGAGCATCAGAATGCCAGAAATACCCACGATACTGTTTACCAACTCACCATAAGTTGGCTGATGGTAATCGAAGTATTCGCCTAGATACCTCATAAATTTTGGATTCGGAGTAAATACCAGCCTCGGAAAATCACACATTATGTGAGCAGTTACATGGAGGAATGTGAAAATTGCGATTGTAAGGGCGATCACTTTGTGAAAGTTGATGTTATCATCGAAAGGAATGAAGCTACCAAGGAATGTCGATCTGAGTCTAGTAAGCAATGTTCTACATACAGGGATGAGAATCAGAGCCATATTGAGCTTAAGTCCTTCAGCAGCACCTTTGGCAATGCAAACACAATTGCCCATTATTTGATACGCTGGGTGACGCCTGTACTTCTGGAACTTCCAATTGAATACCATTATGTTAATGGTCAGCCATATGACGACAATCCATATTCTTCTCCAGTTATCATAGACAAATTCAAACGCCTGTTTTAGAAACTTGCTAACTGGGGTTCTGTATTCTTTTGGGATCATAGTTCTTGTCAGGGTTTGGCTTTTTTTTGCGAATGTTTCACCTTCTTCAGATTTAACCATCCCTTGCAGTAAAGTCTCCAGTTGCCAAATCTGTTGTTACAATTATTCAAAAATTTTTATCAGGATGCTTGAACTCTGAGATATGGAGGAGCTGGGTGCTTCAGTGAACGAAGTTTTACCTCTATGTATCCTAAATGATCAGGGTCAAGTTCTTCCATGATCAGAGATGCGTAAGATGCTGCATTATTTTTGATATTTGCAAGCTTATTTGCCGAAGCACTTAACAGTAATACCTCCTTCACTTCATCCTCTGACAGCTTCCCGTCTCCATTCTTGTCACACCTGCAGAGAGGGAATTACAGAGATCACACAGGGTTTTACTTTTCTAAGTCTTTAACCCCTGAAGGTTTGTCTCTTCCATTTAAACAGATGGGAATTAAAATCAGAAATGAAACAGAAAATTGAGTGTATGTTGTTGGACATTCAGTGCTAGTTTCCGATCATAAAACTCAGTTATTTGTCTGTGAACAAAAAATTCTTACATGTCAAAGAAAATTTGCAGCCGAGCATCGAGGTCACGATTGGACATATCATCCCAAAACTCTCTCAGTTCATCCTTGCTGATACCAATGGTTGTATCAGTATCATGACGTCTCGCCAATGCATCAAAGAGTTCATTCGCAAATTCCTTCGTATCCGCCATTCCTATCCAAACAGAAAAATGGAAAATCCATACTTTCAGACACTAGAAATGAAAAAACAACAAAAAGAGAGAAGAATCCAAGAGAAAGCTTACCAATACATTTTCCAAAATTATCTCTATAAAGTCTTTCTTCGTATGCAAGTTCATTGAATCGTTTTTCGACCGCTCTCCATGCCTCATCTTCTTTACCTGTTTTTGTCCTAGCAAGAAATCTTAAACCCTGAATTCCTTTTGTTGCACTTGTCTTGACGCTACCCCCATTCTCTGTGGTTCTAACATTTTTCCTTTCATGGAGATCATTCGTCTCGAATTGCCCCACATTCTTGGGTGTTTTCCTTACACTTGTGGGATCATCTACACGATTATCTACATTTTCTTCTTGTTGTACTACAATGCTTTCAAGTATCCATTTGGATGAATTCGATTCCTCGAGATCTTCATGCATTGTCTATGTTTTTTTTTTCAGAATTTCTCTTCTTCTCAATGGATTTTGAAAATCAGAATTGATTGAGAAGAAGAGAATTCAGCTGCAGACAGTAATGTGTGTGCAGAGAACAAATATCTAGGAGTTGACAACAGAAAAAGAGTTGAAGAAATGATGAAATTGTTGAAGGTGTCAATAAAAATGGAAATTCTGGAAATTCATTCAAGGTTCGTCAAATTGTTGGTTTTCTATACTTGGCTTGTTTATTTCAGGCTCTATAGAAAGAAAATTAAAATTAAATAAAATAAATCCAAGTGGACTATGGAGAACCCATTTTAGACATTGGTCTAACCCTGTCGTGCAGAATCAGATAAATCTATGTTATTGAGTTAATAATGTCTGAACAACTAAATGAGATTGATTTGGCTTCAAAATTACATTACAAATCTTAAGCTCTTTTATACATGTACAATTAAAGGGGTTATAAAGCGCGTTTCAGTCATTTTCAGCATTGAGCTTTTTGGCATTTTTTCGGCGAAATTGCCATCAGTTTCACTGTCAACCGGACTACTCACCGCGTTTCCCTTCAACGTTGTTAGCACAAACTCAGAATGCGTCATCCCACCGCGTTTCAATGTCAAGTTATCTGAATTTACCAATCTGAGAGCAATTAAGTCAACACGATCTAACACGAAACAATATGAAAAAATCTACCCAATTCAACGGTGAGATCGAAATGTACGTTGTGATGAGAGAATGGATAATGAATATAATAGTGTCCATCCATGTTCATGTTCATGTGGTTTCACATATTCTATTGGCATCAGAATCAGCTAACAAACTTCAACTTGACTATAAACAAAAGGAATTTGAATTCTCATACTAAGTCTTCTGGAAACTGACATACTCTTGTTCTAATTGTCAGGCACGTCGTATAATGGTGTTCCACTCCTAGCACCTACTACCTTCACGTTCTCATATTTTTATATTTCTTCAAGTTAACACTTGATTCTTCCCTATCTTTGATTCTTTCTAACATAACAAAATATATGAGATAATGCCTACTACTCACATGTTATGTTTTCAAATGGTTCATTGGGATGCAAATCGCCTTTGAGCCCAGCTGTACTGAATGAGTCGATGATACTAGTGACTCGGCACACACAATTCTTGATTATATTAAGACCCATTTTTGTAATGCTTCCATTTCCACAGTCCAATGCAGGGTCTTTGGGCTTTTCGAGTTTCTGTGGAGTTCATTCCAGACAAAACCCTGGCTAAGCTTCTTCAAGAGCTGAATGAAGTATCAACACCCCTGCAGCATATTTGTAGAGGAGAATCAGTAGATGATAGCGTCTCAGTAACATTATAACGTTAATCAAAGTAACGCAATTTTCTTTAGTGATTGATCAGTGTTTATACCGTATTCTGCTGACACAAATATAATCTTGGCTTAAACATTCATTTCTAGACTTCATAACATTTCTTCATCCATCTCTGAAATGGAAACATAACCCTCTTCTCTCATCAGCTCAATCAATCCACCCAATACATCATAAATGTCTGCAATTCTCTCGCTCGAAACATCCGTAGCCACAAAGGTTTGTAACCCATTATCTGTTTCTATCCAACTACAGCCAGGTAATTTTTTCAATCCCATTTTCTTCATCCGACCCCTAACCATCACAGCATCATCCCACATTCCAGCTCGAACGTACAAATTTGCCAGGACTACATAGTTCCAAGTGTTCTGGGGTTCAATTTCAAACAGTTTCTCACAAACAAACTTACCAAGATTGACATCTCCTGAAACCGAAACACCATTTAATAATGCGCCCCAAACTTTTGCACTAGGTTCAATTGGCATCCTAGATATGAAATCAGCTGCTTCATAAGTCATTCCAGCACGGCTCAGAACTGCAACCATACAAGCATAATGTTCAATTTCAGGGACAATCCCATAATATGGCAGCATGGAATCGAAAATCTTTTGAGCTTCACTAACTATTCCTGAATGTGCACAGCCTGTTAGAACTGCTGTGAATGTTACTCGATCTGGCTTTATACCAACAGCAAGCATATCCGTAAACAGGGAAATTGCTGCGACGGCATCTCCATGAGCTGCATATGCTGAGATCATAGCTGTCCATACAATCACGCTCCTTACCCTGGATCCTTTAAATACCTCGTAGGCTCCATTAACAAAACCAGACCTTGCATAGGTGTCTATTAAACCAGTTGTAACATAAATACATCCATCATAACCATTCCTAATCGCGTAACAGTGTATCTCTTTTCCACTTTTCAGATTTGAAAAATACGAAATGGTGGGAAGAACACTTGATAGAGTTACAGAATCTGGTTTAAATCCCATGTCCTGCATTTCATGAAGGAACTCACGAATACAATCATGGTGATTATTCTGGACAAGACCTGAAATCAAAGAATTCCAAGTACTCAAACCCGGGCTTTTCATTTCACGAAACAATTCCAATGCTTCCTCTACAAAACCATGATTCATGTATCCAGATATCATCGAGCCATAAGTAATCCCGTCTTTCTCTGTCATCTCATTAAACAACATTCTAGCATACTCCAAACTACCACATTTTGCGTACAACCCAATAATCGAATTACTAACCGGAGTATCCACTTCAATTCTGTTGTCCAACACCAACTGATGCACTTTCCTACCCAAATCAAGATCTTTCAACTGTGCACAAGCCTGCAAAACACTCACCACTGTAACCCCATCAAATCTCAAACCCAAACATTCCATATCCTTAAACAGAATCAAACAATCCTCATAAAAACCACATTGAGAATACCCACAAATCATTGAATTCCACGACACAATGTCCCTTTCTTGCATTTGATCAAACAATTTTCTAGCTAAACTCAATTCCCCCAACCGTGCATAACAAGTAATTAAACCATTAACAACAAATAAATCAGACTCATACCCATGTCTGCAAACAAAACTATGAATCTCTTTAACCAGTCTTCTGTCACCAAACAAAGGTGAAGATAGTGCTTTCAAAACTGAAGAAATCGTAAAACTGTCAGGCTTAAGATTCACATCTCTTAAAGACACTAAAGAAGAAAAGAGTTCAAGTGTCTGGGTATTTCTATTATGATGTGAATAAGCAATAAGCATAGCATTCCAAGAGAAAACATTTTTCTTAGGAATATTATCAAACACATGACGTGCTTCAAATAAAAAACCTGATGTAGCGTAAAAGGTTAACAGCTTCGAGCCAAGAAAATTGTCTGGAATGACTGAATGAAGTATACTTCGAGCATGAACTTGTTTTCCCTGTCGAACTAGACGATTATTTGTGCAATGTTGAATAAAGTGCCCATTAGCTCCATTTGAAGAGAGAAAGAGTTGTTTGATGTTGTTGGGTCTTGTTCTTGTCAGTAACGTCATTCATTAGTACGCAATGAACTGTAGCTGTAAGAAGATACAGAGGACGACAGGAGGAGAAATAATGGAGTGAATTTGAGGTAACCGAGGAAACTATAAAAAATGCATAATAGCCTATCATCCACTCCCACTCCCACAGCTACGCCTACGCTTGAGGTTTGTGATTCCAGAACGTAGAAATTTACGTTTAGTCCCAAAATTGTTGGGTTTTGGACGCTTTAGTCCTCCAGTCTCAAGCCCGATACAGATTAGTCCAAAAAAATCCTGCATGCTACAGTTTAGTCCAAAGTTGGACGAGTTAGTTCAAATTCAAGTCTGAGTCCCAAGTCTGCGAATTTTTGATATACCATAATTAGCCTTGAAGCGATTCCGTATATATAAGGCGTGTTTTGAAATCGATTTTTTTGGATCTCAAATTCAAAACAGGTAGCAGGTCAGAGATTAAACAGTTTCAGAGAGGCGATTTAACAGTTTCAGAGAGGATTTGATCGTTTCTTCATCATATTTCAACTCAGGTTACATTCGAAAGTGTTCTGAAATCGAAAATTCACGACAGATTGAGAGATAGATCGTTCAAGGTTTGAATTCGGAGGTGATTTTACAGATTCATAGATTGATTGTTAATGGAGCATAATTCAACCTCAGGTTAGTTTTCTTTTGGTTGTATTTCATCTGTTACATCTAATTTTCAGGTTTTGTTTCTGATTTTTAGTTTTTCTGAGTTTATGAGTTGATGATATCAATTCGTATGATCTTCAGTTGATATTTTGTTATACACTAGCTTCTGATTCTCGTGATGATGATGATTTACTGTTAATACTAGATCATTTCGAGTTTTGTTTACTGTTGTTTGATGATGTTTTTTTAGTTTTATGATGCATGATATGAAATTGAACTGATACTAGATCCTAGGCTTCTGATTTATTCAATTATGTGTTCCAGTAAGATTCTGGAGCTTAATTGATGGAGTATTTTTATCTAGGTTTACTGTTACTTGATGTTTTTGGCTTCGATTAAATGTGTACTTTCCTGTACACCGTTTACTTTTAGGTTATACGAAATTGTTGTTTGAAGCTTCAAATGTTTATTATCGTTTCTTTTGTAATATGTAGGGGTATCAAACAAGTCTGAGAAGTTTATTAATGTTGTTTTGAATCATGGTGAGCATTCTCCTGTTTTTCGTGTTAATACTAAAATAACCGTAGAAGAATTGAAGCATTTAGCATGTAAGCACTGGAGGTCTCTGTCTCCTGGGAGTATATTTTTCAGCTATATGGACAATGGTCAAGTAGTTTTTGTGACAGGTGATATACAACTGCAAAGCTTAATTGGTTTCATGATTCTTATTGATAATGAAGATGTCTATTTGCATGTGGATATGATTCGGAATAATACTTCTCGTTCTAAGTTTGGTTGTAGCAGTAGTTCTGGTTCTAAGTCTGGTTGTAGCAGTAGTTCTGGTTCTCGTTCTTGTGTAACTAAAAGTCCTAAGATGGTAAGAGTGTTAGATCATGATGCAGACAAGGGGAAGCCTCTGATTATTGATGAATGGGTTTATGTTTTTGATAAGATTGGTAGAGAATTTATGGGTGGTGTTAAAGCTGTTAGGATTGATGTTGATAAGTACAAGATGGATACTGGTTTCAAGATTGTTATTCTTAAAAATCACAAGACTCGTTTTACTGCAAAGTGCGAAGAAGATGGTTGTGGTTGGAGGATTCACTTTGGGCCTGTCAATGGTGATATTTCTCGGTTCGTGCTGAAAGATTCTAATGTTCACAGGTTAGTGTTTCATACTAGTCCACATTACTTATCTTTAGGCTTTTTGTGTGTATGTCCATAGTGGTGGACATAGTTGTGCATCTTATATATGTAGATTTGTTTTAGGTGTACATTGTGGTGCACAGTACTTGTTGTACTCTTAAATTACATATTCTTGCTTGGTTTGTGTGTATGCTCATTGTGTTGGTTTTGAGATCTTATTAGGTGTACAACATGGTGCACATTTTTTTTGTGGTGTTGGTTTGAGGTTGAAGAGTCCTGCAGTGACAACCAAGTTAGTCAAGCATTTGATTGCTGACTATATACAGGGTGATCCTAGCTTAAAACCCAATCAGATCATGTCACTTTTTAAGAAAACTTATGGGTCCAATATTAAGTATCACCATGCTCTTAGAGGGAAAGAAGCCGTATTTGAAGAACAGTATGGCGATGACGAGAAGTCGTATAGCGATTTAACTTGGTATGTCAAAGCAATTGAAGAAACTAATCCCGATAGCTATGTGAAGTTTGAAGTTGAGGATGGAACCAGTAGATTTCAGAGGATATTCATTTGTTTCGGTGCTTGCAAGCATAGCTACAGGTATCTCATGCCCATGATTTATTTGGATGCTACTTTCCTTACTGGTAGATACATGGGTACTTTGATGGCTGCAACATGTGTTAATGGAAACAATGGTTTTTACCCATTTGATTTTGCTATTGTTTCTTCTGAAAACAAAGTTAACTGGTTTTGGTTTCTGGAGAATCTTCAACAAGTTGTTGATGGTCGTCAGATTGTTTTTCTTAGTGATCGTCACGAAGGACTTTTGCAGGGCATTCCAAAATATTTTCCTAATTCATATCACAGCTATTGCTTTTACCACATCAAGTGCAATCTCCCCATCGGATAAGGTGATGCGAATTCGAAGCCCGTTCTTGATTTGTTTTACAAAGCTGCCTACTCTTACACACCAGCGAACTTTGAAGAAGCTTTGCGGGGCATGCATGCAATTGGATGTGGACATGTTGCTAACTATATCAGGACTATTTTAAAGGAGAAATGGGCAAATGCATTTTTCCCTGTATGCAGATATAGTGCTCACTCTTCAACTCTTGCCGAGTCCTTCAACAACTGGGTTCTTCCTTTCAAAAAGTTGTCTGCTTTTGCTCTTCTCGATGCGATACGGTGAGTTTTATGTTTAGTGTTTTATTCATTTTATTTATTTTTAATGTGTACATATTTCCTTTTGTACAAATGTAAGTCTGTCTATATTGATTTGCTTTTGCATACATTGATTTGCTTGATCTGTAGATACTTTGTACACATGTTTTATCTGTGATTCTGCAACTGTGTGTACATTGTTGTACACATCGATTTCCTTAATGTGTATATTGTTGTACACATGTTTTATCTGTATTCCTTCTAGATCATGTGTTTTGATTTTATGTTTTGTGTTATTATTATGTTAGTTTGAAGGTTATGAATATGATGTCTGAGAGAAGGATAAAAGGTCTTGAAAATTTTAACACTAGGCTCACTCCTGAATATGAGGCTTTACTAAAGGAAAACATCGACATTGGTCGTACTTGGAATGTTGTTCAGTCCATAAAAAGATTGTATGAAGTCAGGTCTCCTCGGACTCATTCTGTAGATCTATTGCAGAAAACTTGTACATGTCACAGGTGGCGAGTTAATGATTTTCCTTGTGCCCATGCTTGTGCTGCCATTCAAGCTACGAGAGAAGACATCTATTCATTTGTTGATCCATACTTCACCACTGAATGGTACAACAGGACATGCCAGGAGATCATCTTGCCAATCCCAAATTATGACAAGCCGAAGTCTTATGATCCTAGTGATAGGATTATTGTTCCTATTCATGTTCCTCCTCCTGGTAGACGAAGAACACAACGTATGAAGAGTGCTTGGGAGAAGGAAAAGATGCCTATGATGTGCACAAGGTGCTTCACCCTTGGTCGCCACAACAGAGCTACCTGCCCCATGATTTGATGCTTTTTTCTATGTTTCATTTTTTCAAAAGACTCTATGTATTTGGTCTTTACTTTTGGTAATGTCTTTTCAATTTTCTTTGGCGTGGATAATTAGTGCCAAGACATGTGTACCATTATGTATACCTTCCTGTGAACTTCAGTTTTTCTTACCTGTCTTTTTACATATGTACAACTATGTACACCATGGTGTACAATGGATGCTACTAGTCTATTTTGTTTAGTAATATTCTATGTTTTCAGATCTGTATAATTAGTAATTACTTTTGCTATGTTCAATTTTTATGTTTTCAGTTCTGCATGATATAAAAATTTTAGTTTTATTTTTGTGTCTTCAATTTTTATACTTTTGATAAAGTATGAAAACCTGTTAGTACATGTGTACCTTTATGTACACCTTCTGAACATTTTATGCTATGTCAGTAACTGTGCACAATCAAGTACACCTTAAGATTTCAAAACCTGTAATATACACTTCAATGGTAGTGATAAGTCATAAACTTGTAACATAAATATTGAAACTAATAAAAATATTAATTCAAGGTCTTGATAAGTCATAAACAAGGTGATAAAAAATGAAATTTGAAAAGTTGTCTGGAAAGATTGAAAATGTTTAGAAGCAATTCAGAAAGTGATCTTGTATAATGAAGCTTAAAATAAACTCTTCTTCCTCCTCAATGGTTGCATTTCCTTACTCAGGCGCCACTGCTTGTGCTCTTCATCCTTTTCTATGTCCCACACCTTTTCATACGTTCCGACTTTTTTCAGCATCTTGGCCACCAATGTTGCTCTCATTCCCTGACAAATGTTTTCGACCCTCTGTTGATCTCTTTCGATACTCTTTCTCTTGTTCATACTTCGTTTCATAAAGTAGCAAGTGTATAGGAGGAAGTCTGGATTGATACCTTGAGAAGGACACTACATGATGTTTATTTCGTGCGGTTCTATAGGTGCATCACCCTTTAAGGCTCTCTTCTTGTTGAGTTCCAATTGCACCACATTTGCCAGTTGTTGTGCATTATTTTTGTAGTCCCTATTTGAGTGCAACGAGTTGTACTACTTCCACTCTTCAGCTTCAAAATCAAACTTCAGAAACGACCGGTGAAGTCCTACTGCCATTTTTTCTATAGAGTGATTGACGGGGATTACAAGAACTTCCAGATTGTCATGCATGTCCCGTATGAAATCAACCACAAGTGTTTGTACAGTGGTCATGATATTGTTCTTCATATAGTACTGCAATCAATAATTTGTTGTAAAATTATTAGGGTGCACCTAAATCAGACAAACAAACAACAGAGCATGCACCTAAATAATTTGTTGCATGCCAGTATTATAGTATTATAATATGACACCTAAAGAAACATTTTAGACTGGAAACAGATGTATCCATGACGTATGATACAGGTGTACATACTTGTACACACCTAAAGAAATCTGCAAACAAACAACAGAGCATGTGTACAACTATGTATACACCTAAATGATCTATATATATATATGAGATTTTAGAGTTTTTTTTGAGAAACTTACACATGCAGTAGGACTCATTATTTCGCATCTCATGTACTTTTGATCATCTGGATGACGAAAGCTATCTCTGAGCAGTGCATTGCAACGTCGATGGACATAAAACTGCAGTACCTCTTGGTCCAGATACTTGTTGAACATCAATTCGCGAAGTACTTTTCCCACAATCAGAATCTCTTCCCTGACTGTTGGATCTTCGAGTCTTTTTAG
Source organism: Papaver somniferum (assembly GCF_003573695.1). Lineage (NCBI taxonomy): Eukaryota > Viridiplantae > Streptophyta > Magnoliopsida > Ranunculales > Papaveraceae > Papaver > Papaver somniferum. The sequence continues at coordinate 32,082,801 of NC_039366.1, forward strand.
TTCCCAAGCTACAGTGGTGCAGAATCATAAAGGAAATGTTAACATGGTGTACATAGTTGTGCACATAATTTTTTTTTCAATAAAATTCAATCATTTGTATAGTTCCAGGTATTGTTGTGTGAACTTACCCCAGGCTTGCATAGTCGAAGAATTTTTGTATCCTTTTTTTGTCCTGTCCTGGTTCCATGGCTTGGTATAGTTCTGATTGAAGAATATCTAGCAGTGGGAGAGCAGGATGATACTCATTTTCATTTCTCTTTTTTGGTGCAGGATAGCCTGGTTCTGGTCCCTCTTTGACCCCCTTGCCTTTTTGATCCACTTTCATCCTAACTTGTCTGTTTTTACCATCGGCAGTGAAGTTAGGAGGAAGTTTTTTCTTTGCAGCTCTCTTTGGTGGTGTCTTGGACAACTTACCAGCCGCTTGTGTCCTCAACATCTCTGCTTCCTTAATCTTCCCAGCTCTTGTCTTTGCTGGTGGTGTCTTCTGCTCTTCTACTTCTTGACTGCTAAAAAATGCATCTCCATGCTGTTGGATGAACTGCAATGCTTCAGAAACGATCATTTCTCGTAGATAAATATTGGATAATGATCTTTGCGACGACTCTTCTTTTGGATCTTCTTGGCTCAACAATTGAAAGCTTGGAAATTCATGGATCACGGTTGCCGTCTTTTCCTTCATGTCAGATGGTGCCGTTCTGTAACAACCTTTTTCAAGCTTTATGAAAACACTTTCAGACAAGTCTTCTAGAAGGTCCTCAATTGATGTATAAGGATCAATCTGTTGATCTTGTCCCTGAGTGAGTAAAAGAAACTCTTCTTCAACCGGCAACATGCCTTTAGGGTCTAGCTGAGATATGGCTTCAGCTGCGATAATCGTAGCTTCATCAATTTTAGCTGTTTGAGTGGCATCCTGGTCTTCTTGATATGCAGCTGTCTTTGGCAGAGAAGTGCTGAAAAAAATGCATTTTTTGTTAGGTTCTACAAAATTATACATCTTTGTACACACATGATGAGTGCTAAAAAGTGCATATTTCTATATATTTTTCTTGGCATTTAACTCATCTTTTGTGCATTAATTCTACATTTTATCCCATATTCTGTATTTTCATTGTTTTCAAGAATAAATATTTTTCTTACTTAATTTTGCATTTTTAGGTAATAAATAAAGATTGGATGAGTTGCGGAGCAAAAAGAGCAGAAAAGTAGTGAAAAGCCAGGAGGAATTACGCAAGGAAGCCGCGAAGAGTGATGTGCGGAAGACCAAAAAGCTAGGAATGGGCTCAAGAAGGAAGAATTGTTCTTAAAGAAGATATGGGCTTGGCATACCCAAGGCCCAAAATCCTCACCCAAACCCATTTTCTATATCCAAGCCCGTCTCGGATTTCAGCCGTCAGATCGAAGCATTTCAGCATCCTACGGTCGCTCCTATGCCTGTGCATCAAATCCCGATGATTCCGCTCAACACTACAACACCTAACCTAATCTCGCACCGTAGACTTCGTTGTATTTTACATCCTACGGTCGATACAAGCTGCTTCTTTATTAGCCGTCCGATCCACCTACCATCTCCATATCCAGCGGTTTCAGCTCGCTGTACACCATCTTGATACACCCGCTCAACACCTTAGCCATCGAACCCTATACCCATCGCCAAACATCCCCTTCCCCTTCTTCCATCGACCTCTCCTCCTCCATACCCTCTGCAGAAACACCCATACCGCCACCATCACCTCCACCTGCTACTTCCATACCTGCCACAACCACCAAACGTCGCCATATCTACCACCATCACCTACCCTCCCTTTTTTCCCCTCTCTCTAGCCCCTTATTTCACTGATTTCTCACCATTCCTTTCTCTGAAACCCTAGGTGAGAAATCAGTAAAATAAGTGAGTCTATAGACGAATTCGAAGCGTGCAGGAAGGCTAGAAGGAGATGTAGCAACGTGGGTCGAAGTCAGAAACAACTTTCATCATGATTGGTGAGATGAATTTAAAACCCTAGTTTTACTGTTTTTGGGGGAAATTTAGGGATTTGGTTTGTAAACCCTAATTGGGTGTCCTGGGTATAAATAGGGGATATGTATTATGTGTAGAAGGTGTTCTTGGGTTAGCCAAGTTAACCCCCAATTTGGGTCTGAGTAGGTTTAATTTTAATGTCCTGTTAATTTCAGTTTAATTCCAATTTTAATTTCAGTTCAATGTTTTAGTTCAACTTCAATTCCAGTTGTTAATTAGTTTCAATATGTTCTAACTTCATATGCTAAGGCTTAGATGAAGCTCTTGAATTGTATGCTAGGATAATCCATGATCATGTTAACTGTTCTTGTAGTGCTTAAATTTAATAGGACTGATAATATCTACTTGAGTGAATGCATCTGTGATCAGTTGTGCTGTAAGAAGACAACTGATTCTAGGGGTGAAAGAATGATGGTAGCTAAGAATTCAGTCCATTTGAAGGACTGTGTTTAACTTTCTTAGGGTGATAGATAGCTTCTTGAACAACAAGCCTGTGATCAGCTGTGCTGTAAGAAGACAGCTGATGCTAGGGGCAAGTGAGTAAAGATTAGCCAAGAAAATCATCCATTATGATCTTCCCTGAAATGAAACAAGAACAATGATTTGATTAGGCACTGCCTTAGCTTAGGATCAAGTAGTGGATTCAAAGGCCCTTGCATGCTACTGTTTACTGCCTCCATTCAGCTCCATTTTAGCTTAGAAAACTTCAATAGCCCCCTCCAAGTCCCTGTGGACAAACCCTTTCTTCCCATCACTAGCTACAACTGACCCTGTGCACTTGCAGGTCAGTTTGTAGGTTTCTTTCAAAACCCACCAAGTTTTTGGCGCCGCTGCCGGGGACTCGGTTAGCGGCGCTGTTGTTGTTTCTTTTTTGAATTTTGGTTTTTTCTTTGTTCTACCTTAGTTTGCTTGTTTTCTGCTTGTTTCCTGTTTTCTGTCTTGTTTTTGCTTCACTACCTTGCACTGCTGCAAGTGCTTGTTTGATGCTGTTGGTGTGCAAGTGCTTGTTTGCTGCTGCTTGTTTTCTGCTGTTGTTGCTGTGACCTTGCTGTGAGGCTGAGAACAAACCTCTGGTGCTGATGTGCTGCTGTGAAGTCCAAATAGAGCTGAGCTGCTTCTCCTGCTGCTGCTCCTGATCCTGCTGCTGTGCCTCAGCTGTTGCTGCTGTGCAAAGGCAAGCTGCTGCTACCCCCTGCTGGTCCTGCTGTTGCTATGATCCAAAGCCCAACTGGGCTGATTCCAAGCAGCTGAAAAAGAACAAAGCCCAACTGGGCTTTGCAACTGAAATACCCAACTGGGCCTCAGAAAAGCCAAAGCTTAGGATGATCTAAAGCCCAACTGGGCTTTTGCAACCAAACTGAGCAGCTGGGCTGTGCTTCAAAGGTAAGCCTAAACCCATTAAGAGAACCCAACCTGTGGGCTTCCATTTTTAATTTGTGGGCTTGTAATAATTTTTTCCATTTTTTTTGTTGGGCTTGTAATTTAAGTTAACTTTTGGGTTTGTATTTGAGCATTAACTGTGGGATTGTCCCTATCAAAATTTTGGGTTTCAAAAACCCAACAAACAACCTAAACAAGGTTAACTGAACCTACCAACTCAGCTGGGCTTCATTAGTTTCTGGGCTTGCTGAAGTCGTTAGTGGGCCGTGTACCCAAACTCTAGGCCGAAAGTTGGGCTCTGTTTCACAACAGTTCCCCAAACCCATTGCCTCACCAAAGCACAACCAAAACAGTGGGCTTATCCCCATAAAAAACCAAAATTTTCCCAAAAATCCAAACCCATTAAAAACCAAATTTTGGGCTTTGTAATATAGTTACTTAGCTTTTGAGCCCAATCATGTCTAGATCTTTTTCTACAGTTGGGGAATACAACAAATCCCTTAGAGAACTTGCGTGTGGACATACTTCACGTTATGATCCTCCCATAGACCATGATGTCAATAGTCATAGGAATTATTATGGACATTTTCAAAGTCCCGAGCCTCAATACTTGAACCCTAATGACTATTCACACATGCACCATTCGCCACAACGTGAAAATGAACATTTTGCTAGTGCCTCACCCACACAATCATCACTGATCGATCAATTAGAAGCTCGAATCGCAGCTTTAGAAATGCAATCACATGAGGAATCTCTCACATCTAAGTTTCTTAGGCAACCTGAAATCTATGCATGTCCCGCATGTGATGGCTTAGACCACACTATTGCGAATTGCTATATTTTCCATGAATTTAGGCGGACTGGAGAAATTCCAAGGTTTGTAGAACCTACAGATTATTATGATGGTGGTTATTGGGACCATAATCAACCTTTTCAAGGTTGCGATCAACCATTTATAGACCCTAACGACCATGCACCCATGTATCAATCACCACAAGGGGAGGACGAACAATTTCACATGAGCCCTTGTATGCAATCTATAATGGAAAACATCAATCTCCTCAAACAAAACACTGCTAGTTTAGAAATGCATACATTGAATGATCATAGCAGCATTTTTATCCCTAATGAAATTAATTATCAAAATAGTGTTTTTAACCCTACTCATGATAGTCATATTGAACATGAACCTAATCTAGAGGTAAATGAGTGGAATAGAAACACTATAGTTTTTAGGGAAGGACACTCTTGTTTTGTTGAGGATGATAATAATTATGATATTATATTAGAAGAACATGTCTATACTGATGATGTTGTGGAACCTTTGGGTTCAAATACATTAGGCTTCTCTGCCCAAACCTTAATGAATGATATCTCTTCTAGTATTCCATATGATGTTTCCATTGAATTGCCGATGCATGAGGACAAATCTGTTGATGATGTTGATGATTCTGATTGTGAACTTGCTAATTTGATTGATGATTGTGAGCATGATGTGACATGTGTAGATGATTTAGGAGATTTTGATTTGATTGATAATGACGTGCCTATTCTCCTACATGAGTCACAATCTGATGGCCTTCCACCCAACCTAGATTTGGTTTGTACCAATATTGTAAAACCAATTTTTCTGAGAATGCCTAATCTAGGTTTGGAACTGTGTGCTTCCCAAGTCCTCTTGGACCATCTTGCATTTAAATATAATATCTTGGAGGAACCACAGTTGGAAATTGCATGTTTGCCCGTCCATAGCAAAGTACACTTTGAGTTAGATCTTGTGCATGATGAACCCCCAAAACTGCGCGATTTTGTTTTCAAAATTATATCTTCTGTAAAATCCAGGTTTGGGGGTAGCTCATTTGGTTTCACAGCTTCACGTGCTTTTCTTTCATGTGTGAAGTTGTTGAAACCGCTACACTTTGTCTTTTGGGTTGATCCTCAACTCTTTAGACTTTTGGTGTATGGTGAATTTTTTGTATATAATCCAGTAGATAAATTTTAAAACTTTTTGGTTTCTTTTGTATATATTTTTGCTAATCCAATATTATCTAAGTTGAAAATGTTGGATTCTAGCCGGTGAATAATGAAGTTCGTTTATTTCTTTCGCCGAAATCGGGTATTCTCTTTCCTTTTCTCTACTCAACATGATCCTCTTCATATGTTGTATTATAATTTTGTTCATATTTTGAAACATTGAGGACAATGTTTAGTTAGGTTTGGGGGTGAAAAGTAGATACTTCTATAATATGCTATAATTGAAAACGAACTCCTTCTTTTGAAAAATCGAAAAAATTCAAAAAAATTAAAAAAAAAAAAATCATAAAAATGGAGCTCATTTACCTTGAAATGTTGACTCTTGTGCAAATTTGTATTTTTATTAGGAGTCTTAGTCTAGATATTTAGGCACCCTGATTCTAGCACAATTCACATTGTGATAAGAAATTTGCACGCGCACGATCTACCAATACATGTATGGCCTCGATCTTCAAGGTGTTTGATAGGAAGTTACGATTGCCAATCACTTTAGAATACTGAACGAAACTTGACTAGCTTGTTCTTTGGTTTTGGTGGGATAGAAGGTGGAGGTTACATTAAGAAAGACAACCATCGAATTTAACTGGGTGCATCAAAAAGGGCTACCTCTTGCAAAGTGTCATGTAATTTTTTGTTTCCTTTGTATATGTATCAAAAGTGTATCAGTGCTTAAAAAAAAAAAAAAAAAGTCGATGTATATTCAAAAAAAAAAAAAAAAATATCAGAAAAAAAAATAAAAATACAAAAAAAATCAAGTATTTATCAATTCCATCATCTCTTGTTCAAAAAATAAAAAGAGAATAGTCAATGTAAATAAGAGTCATGTAAATAGGCATCTTTTGTTGTTTCGTTGTAATAAGCAAGGAGGGTGTATGCCATTGATGTACAACGCGAGAAATTGTGAAATACCTCCAACTCATTCACAATTCTCGTAAAGTCCGGACAGCTAGCTAGATTTCGACCTCAGTTCTTAGCCTGAGAAACTATCTCTTGGTGATTAGTAGTCATAACTTCAGATCTTTCTTTACACATGTGTAGATACACTTTACACTCTTATCACATGTCTTTTTTTTGTTATCAATGCTAGGATTGTGCCTTTGATAGCTAGATTGACATCTCCATTTTGCTGTGAGCTTAAACTGTTTTGCACATGTCACATTTGATGGAATCTGAGCTTATATTTTGACCTAGAACTTTGTAGGTACGTTCTAAGCAAACCTTCACGAGACTTCAACTCGTCCACTAGGGACACTTAGTGGTTTAAAAGGCTTAGTGCATACGCTAAATGCAATCGAGAGACCAGCGACAGTGGTATAGTTAGGATTTCCTTAGTTTTGTTTTACTTGAGGACAAGTAAAATTCAGGTTTGGGGGTATTTGATGAGTGCTAAAAAGTGCATATTTCTATATATTTTTCTTGGCATTTAACTCATCTTTTGTGCATTAATTCTACATTTTATCCCATATTCTGTATTTTCATTGTTTTCAAGAATAAATATTTTTCTTACTTAATTTTGCATTTTTAGGTAATAAATAAAGATTGGATGAGTTGCGGAGCAAAAAGAGCAGAAAAGTATGAAAAGCCAGGAGGAATTACGCAAGGAAGCCGCGAAGAGTGATGTGCGGAAGACCAAAAAGCTAGGAATGGGCTCAAGAAGGAAGAATTGTTCTTAAAGAAGATATGGGCTTGGCATACCCAAGGCCCAAAATCCTCACCCAAACCCATTTTCTATATCCAAGCCCGTCTCGGATTTCAGCCGTCAGATCGAAGCATTTCAGCATCCTACGGTCGCTCCTATGCCTGTGCATCAAATCCCGATGATTCCGCTCAACACTACAACACCTAACCTAATCTCGCACCGTAGACTTCGTTGTATTTTACATCCTACGGTCGATACAAGCTGCTTCTTTCTTAGCCGTCCGATCCACCTACCATCTCCATATCCAGCGGTTTCAGCTCGCGGTACACCCATCTTGATACACCCGCTCAACACCTTAGCCATCGAACCCTATACCCATCGCCAAACATCCCCTTCCCTTCTTCCATCGACCTCTCCTCCTCCATACCCTCTGCAGAAACACCCATACCGCCACCATCACCTCCACCTGCTACTTCCATACCTGCCACAGCCACCAAACGTCGCCATATCTACCACCATCACCTACCCTCCCTTTTTCCCCCTCTCTCTCTCTAGCCCCTTATTTCACTGATTTCTCACCATTCCTTTCTCTGAAACCCTAGCTGAGAAATCAGTAAAATAAGTGAGTCTATAGACGAATTCGAAGCGTGCAGGAAGGCTAGAAGGAGATGTAGCAACGTGGGTCGAAGTCAGAAACAACTTTCATCATGATTGGTGAGATGAATTTAAAACCCTAGTTTTACTGTTTTTGGGGGAAATTTAGGGATTTGGTTTGTAAACCCTAATTGGGTGTCCTGGGTATAAATAGGGGATATGTATTATGTGTAGAAGTGTTCTTGGGTTAGCCAAGTTAACCCCAATTTGGGTCTGAGTAGGTTTAATTTTAATGTCCTGTTAATTTCAGTTTAATTCCAATTTTAATTTCAGTTCAATGTTTTAGTTCAACTTCAATTCCAGTTGTTAATTAGTTTCAATATGTTCTAACTTCATATGCTAAGGCTTAGATGAAGCTCTTGAATTGTATGCTAGGATAATCCATGATCATGTTAACTGTTCTTGTAGTGCTTAAATTTAATAGGACTGATAATATCTACTTGAGTGAATGCATCTGTGATCAGTTGTGCTGTAAGAGACAACTGATTCTAGGGGTGAAAGAATGATGGTAGCTAAGAATTCAGTCCATTTGAAGGACTGTGTTTAACTGTCTTAGGGTGATAGATAGCTTCTTGAACAACAAGCCTGTGATCAGCTGTGCTGTAAGAAGACAGCTGATGCTAGGGGCAAGTGAGTAAAGATTAGCCAAGAAAATCATCCATTATGATCTTCCCTGAAATGAAACAAGAACAATGATTTGATTAGGCACTGCCTTAGCTTAGGATCAAGTAGTGGATTCAAAGGCCCTTGCATGCTACTGTTTACTGCCTCCATTCAGCTCCATTTTAGCTTAGAAAACTTCAATAGCCCCCTCCAAGTCCCTGTGGACAAACCCTTTCTTCCCATCACTAGCTACAACTGACCCTGTGCACTTGCAGGTCAGTTTGTAGGTTTCTTTCAAAACCCACCAACACACACAGAATAAATCACTAAGGTGTACATCTTGGTACACATACACAGAAAATGAAAAGAAATGCGAGCTGAGATCATTTCATACCTAGGCTTATTAGCAGTTCCGGACTCAACACCTTGCCTTGTTCCATCCTTGCCATCCTTCTCTTCATTTGTCTTTGACAGAGGAGTGCTAAAAGATTAAAGTTTAGAGAAAAGGTATGAGTTTTAGCATACTGGTGTACAACTATCTACACACATAAAAACAAATGACTGCCACATTTAATAAGAGTGATTTTATACCTTCGGTTTTCAGATTGGCCACCCTCGTCATCACCACCTTTGCCACCCTCTTTGTCATTGTCATCACCATGCATATCACCACCTTTGCCACCACCTTGATCATCATCATCATGCATATCACCACCTTTGCCACCACCATCCTCCTCATCCTGCTCCTCATCACCACCTTTGCCACCACCATCCTCCTCATCCTTCTCCTCATCACCACCTTTACCACCACCATCCTACTCATCCTCATCCTCATCACCCTCCTCCTCCTGCTCCTTATCACTGTCATCCACATCACCATCTTTGCCACTTCTATTACCTGCGTCACCTTCCTCCTCATCATTATCATCACTATCATCATCATCATCACTGTCATCCACATCACCTTTGCCACTTTTCTCACCTTTCTCACCTTCCTCCTCCTCCTGCTCATCATCATCACATTCATCCTTAGTTTTTAATTCTTTGTTAAATGAAATGATTTCTTACAAGGAGGCAACAACTAAATCAACAACATCCTTATCAATTTGCACATTCTTCAGATTAGCTGCATAAATTTTCTTGTTTTTTTCTTCAATGAAGCTAACAAGCTTTTGATGTTTAACCTGCAAGTCAGAAAGCTCTTCCAATGCTTCATCTTTTTGCTGTAGTGCTTTGTACAACTTTTATTTCAGTACATCTCTGCTACTTTCTTGCCTATTCTTTCTGTACTATTCCATAATCTGTTGTTGTTCATCACTCCAAGCTTTTACCATCCGGGTTGCATCTGAAAACATGCCAAAGTATCAATATGGATAACAGGTGTACATCTTTTTACACCTGTGTTATAGGTGTATATTGTTGTACACATGACAAAATTTTGTCACCATTTTGTAAACCTTATCAAGGTGTATATCTAATGTACACATCTAGGAAGAAATCACTATCGTAAGAAATTTATCGAGTTACCTTTTTCATAGCTTCACCAATGTATTTCTCTATTGTATTGCTGATGTCACTTATCACCCACCTTAGAAACCTTGGGAATCCTTGTTCATTTCTTGGCGTCATGTTGTTGTTGTGTTCAGCAAACCAATACTGCATTGACAAACAGGTAAAAGAGTTAGAAAATGTTAGGACCCAACAAATACAGTGAACCAAATCATGTAAATTGGTACAACTTAAAACTGGTGTAAAACAATGTACACATGTAAACTCACCAACAGGTATACCATTCAACCATTAACTCTAAGTGGTTTGGCAACATGTTTCCTAATGTTATCCATCAGATATTTATGTATATGAACTGGCCAGTTGGTTTTTTTCATTCTTTCCAATGATTCAAAGTAGGGAGCAAATTGGCTCTTGGTAATCCCGCTTCCATTTGTTGTGGTAAAGAAAACAGTGATGCACAGGTACATCGCAAACAACACTACCAAGTCCTTAGCATTTCTCTCAATCTCCATATCCAGCTTTGGATTTAACTTCATTATACGCAATACTTCATTCTCCACATCTAGTTTCCCCAACTTAGATTGATCCTTCAGTTTTAATCGGTTTATTAGTGAACCGTATCTCTGCTCAGCTCTAGTTTTGGTACATTCTCTTTCCACAGGTTCTGATGCCACCATTTTTAATTCAAAAATTAAGAACAAATCTTCTGGCATACTTTCTACTTCCACAAACTTTTTCTCCTCGGCAGTATTGAAAACGAAGACATTATTCCCTGAATTATCATGGCGGAACTGGTTCACAATCTTCAAGATTGATTCTGGACTCTTGAACCACAGATCTCTCTTCTTCTCCTTTTTCTTTTCTGAGTTTTCCTCCTCTTTATTTTCAGCTTTCTTGTGAACAAAGACATCTAATATAGGCCAAAAAGGGCTCTCCTTTTGCTTCTCTAACTGAAATTCAGTGAACCAGACTTTGTTATGATCCTTTTTCCTTACGTCTCCATCCTTCTCAAGGTACTTGTTCGCAAACTCGTTGATTGCATTAAAACCTGATCTATAAGGTTTGTTTGTATCTACGAAAATAGACAAATGAGAATAAGAAAAGAGAAGCATAACACATGATACTCATACAAAAATGCTGGTGTACAAACCAGTACACTGGTACATAAATATAACAAGAGCAACAATAATTCCCATACAACAGGCCATATATCACTATAACACCATGATGGTGTAAAAACCTGTACACTCCTACAGAAAAATCTTTAAAACAATCACAACATGCCTTGAATCACTGCAATACAATGCTTGTGTACAAATCTGTACACACAACTGAAATGAAACAACTCCATAACACATATAAATAACATGCCATTAACCATAAAACCACTAACACACTCACATTACAGGACATGTAGGTGTACAAATCTGTACAGACCAGCAACAATTCTCACAAAAATTGGTAAAAGAACACACATATCATGACATCAAACACTGCAACAACATAGCGGTGTACAAATATGTACATACCAACAACAATTCTCACAAAAATTGGTAAAAAGCACACATATCATGACATCAAACACTGCAACAACATAGCGGTGTACAAATCTGTACACACCAGCAACAATTCTCACAAAAATTTCTCAAAAAATAGACAGAATTGGAAATGAAACACTGCAACAACATAGCGGTGTTGAATTGTTACCTTTTTTTTTCTCATAAAAATGAAATATGAAACACATGTACAAGAAATCTCATAAAAATTGCTCAAAAACAGACAAAACTGGACTTGAATTGTTACCTTTTTTTCTCTTAACAGATGTTGAAGGCTTTGGAGGCTTTGGAGGATTTGAAGTCTTCTTTGGAGGATTTGAAGTCTTTGAAGTCTTTGATTTCTTCTTAACTGGTGATGTATTTGAAGTTTCTGGTACTGAATCTGATGTTGAATCTTCTAATGATCTCTTCGATCTCGCTTTTGGTCCTGTTGATTTCCTAATTTCTTCTGCTGGAACTGATGGAGTTGGGGATGAAATTGGGGTTGAATCTTTTAATGCTGACTTTGATCTCGTCGTTGGTGATGCTGATTTTTGAATTTCTTCTATCGCAACAGATGGATTATCTTCTTCACTTGATGTTGAATCTTCCACTGTTGGTGTGTTTGTCTTTGAAGCTACTTTTTTTCCTTTCAACATGGCGTTATTGATTGTTCAACCATCTAGTTGTTTTGATTAGTAAGATTTTAGGGTTTTAGTCTGTAAATTTTCTAGGGTTTGTCTGCAAATTTTCTTCTGAATTTTTTTTGCTTTTTTTCTTCTGAAGTTTCTGATAAAGCAAAATGTTGCAGTTATTGATTTTGTCCGTTACGCTGCAGTTTTAATCAGTTTTTAATTCAAGGCTGACGTGTCGCAACCACGTTCATTGTATCAGTTACAAAACTGATTCAATTCATTGCATGTGTGCTTTATTAAAAGCGTGTGAAGGGTAACAGCGTCTTTATACAATTCTTGGATTAAATTGTACCTAGTCAACTAGGTCTGGACTAAAGCGTACTATTATGGACGGTTTTGGACTGAACTGTTTTTTTCCCTTCCAGAATCCAGGCTCTCCGCAACTTGGGACTAATGGGTGCGACTTGTGAGGTGTCGGGTGCGCATGGCGGCCTGGGGCTGATAGGGCTAGGAGCGGTCCTGCCCAAAATTGCCAGCTCTAGTGCTCTACATAGGTAAGGTACATTTCTTTTCAGATCCTGTGCGGGCCATAGAGAAATTTTGGTTACAACCGCGGATTTTGTCTTACGACACAGATTCCAAATCATAAAATCACAAGTAAATTTTATTTGATTTCGAGTAATTTTTTGGTTCCGGATAGTTTCAGATTACATGAGTATTTTTGGGTTTTAGTGCACATTTTGGATCATTGGATCACATAAATTTGTAAATTTTGGATTGTGAGACAGACTTGGGTGACTGTGGCAAATTATGGGTCACGAGGTAGGTTTTTGTTTATGTGGAAAGTTTGAGCGTACAAGGATAGTCGACCTTCTTTACCGTTCTTCAAGGATATCTATCCACTATGAAAATTCTAATAGTTCAAAGATGAAAAGAAAAGGCAATCTCATAGAGCTTAAGCTGTAACCTGTTGAAATAAGTTTCTAAGATATGTTGTCCAATCTCCTAGGGTTCGAACGTGAACACTCACGTAATCATCCCCTGGTACAGAAGTAAGAAAAAACGGGTGCCTGTAATCAAAGTATGTGTTCTTTGCTGAGTATTTAGAACTCGAAAAACCAGCATATCTACTGACCATAAATTTTGAACATACCATTCAACTGGAGATACGTCAGGACACTTGAGAAAAATGTGCATGCCACTCTTGTATTTGAATCCTACTGGTTTCCTCATATACAATGCTAGAACACTACCTGAATGTATAACAGCCTGTATAATTCAAATAAATAATAGTGTAAGTTTTCTTATTCAATATGCTAAATTAAGAATTACACAAAAGTAAAGGGTTATTAGAGTTGCGTTTAGAACCTTGATAACGTCCACACGCTTGCTGATAATAGTCAACCTCATCGTGGCAATCCTGATTCTTCTCCAGTTCTCATGAACAGATTCAAATTTCTGTTTTAGATACTTTCTAATAATAACTGGGGTTCTAGATTCATTTAACATCCTCACCCTTGCACAGTAATGGGCTTCGTCCGCGAGTGCTTCCTCGTCTTCATATTTAACGATCTGCTTCAGCAAACTTTCTAGTGTATAAGTCTGTTATAATTATCCAAAATAAACGAAACATTAGGGTTCTTAAAGTCTGAGTTATGGAACTGAGTGTTTTAGTTAATGAAACTTTACCTCTACGTACCCTGAGTGATCAGGGTCAAGTTCTTCCATGATCAGAGACACACGTAAGCTTCTGCATGATTTTCGATATTTGCTAGCTTATTTGCCGAAGCACCCAACAGTAATACCTTCACCACAAAAAGACGCAGGTGGAATACATCCTAAAAGCAAAGGTAACAATAATGAACAAGGGTTTTTACGTATCCTACCTCCTTCAATTCATCCGCTGACAGCTTGTCATTCAACTTGCACCTACAAAGAGGAAATTATAGAGATGATTCAGTTAAAACGGGAGTAAACTTGTCTCCTCTTTCATTTTAACTCAAACATGGGACTAAACGCAGAAATAAAACAGACAAACATGTGTAGGAAATTGAACACCAAATATTTCAACCATAGAACTTAGTTATTATCTGTTAACTCGAATGAGGGAACTACCTATAGAGTTCTTACATGTCGAAGAATATTTCAAGCCACACAGCAAGGCCACCATGCGAAATATCCCCCCAGAACTCTATCAGTTCATATCTCCTAATACCTCCTCTATCAAATCCATGACGCCTCACCAATGCGACAAAGAGCTCACCAGCGAATTCCTCTGTATCTTCCATTCCTACTCAACAAAGAAGGAGAAATCTTTACTTACAACACTAAAGAAAAAAAGAAAAAAAAAAAAGAAAAAGGAAACTTACCGATACATTTTCCAAAATTATCTCCATGAAGTCTTCCCTCATGTGCAAGCTCATGAAACTTTTTTTCTACCGCTTTCCAGCCATCATCTTATTCGCCTGTTTTTGTTCTAGCAAGATATCTTAAACACTGAATTGCTTTTGTTGCAGTTGAATTCACTCTAGCCATTCCAGGAATGCTGCGGCTAGTACTTCTAATATTCAATATTTCAAGAAGAGGATTGATCTCAAATCGCCTCATCTTCCCTGTTTTTCTGACACATATCAGGTCGTCAAGCAGATGTTTGCCATTCTTCTAATGCTAAGATGCTTTCAAGAATCAATTTCAACGAATTTGATTCCCCTGGATCGGCATGACTCGTCGACGATTTGAAGGCATTTCTTTTCTCTCCTTCTCTCAATGAAGATTGGATTTAGGGGTTGACTGAGAAGAGGAGATGAGGTGAAATGAGCTGCAGATAATGTGTGAGAAGAGAACAACTGAGACAACAGGATCTAACAGGAACAAGGAAATAATTTACCCATTAAACGGCGAGGTCTATACTCGGAAAATTGATGTGAATGTTAAGTATATTACAAAGATCATCCATGTCCAAGATCACGATTCTTTTTTTTTTTACTAAGTCAGAGTCAGCCAAGGAAACTTCAACTTGATTATAAACAAAAGGGATATGAATATTAAAACAAAGATCACTTCTAAAAACTTAATATGTTTAGGGTTCTAATTGACTATCACGTTTAGTGTTTGTTTGTGGTTTTCCACTTCTTTTACCTTCTTGATCTCATATGTTTCAATTTATTAAGCCGAAACACTGGAACCTTCCCTAGAAACGACACATTTTCTCTTAACATTATTTCTAAACACGAACATATATATATGGAAGTGCCCACTCACATGTTAGATTCTTGGAAGATAGTTTAGGTTCCAGACCGTCTTCGATCCCAGCTGCGTTGGATGAGTCGATACTGGTGATTGAACAAGTACAATTATCAATTATAGTAAGCCCCAATTTGGTGTTAATTCCATTTCCATAATCTAATGCAGGGTGTTTGAGGTTTCGAGTCCCGCCATGGATGTTGTTCTTCAATGGCAATGACATCCCAGTGGATCTTATTCCAGACAGAACCCTGCATCTACAGAGTAGAATCAATAACATACCGTGTTCTTCCGGAAATATAATCTTGGCTGAGTGTCATTTCAACTTTATAAAAAAAAACCCCATCCAATCCCATGTTCTACATTCTCTGCCTAACCACTTCAGCTTGATCTCACATTCCAGCTCGAGAATATAAATTTGTCATAACTATATAGTTCCAAGTGTTTCGAGGTTCAATCTCAAACAGTTTGCTACAAACAAACTCCCCGAAATCAAAATCTCTTGAAACTGAAACACCATTATTAGTGCCGCAGCACCCCACACTTTTGCTGAGTTTTGAACTAGGTTCAATTGGAAAGATAGATATGACGTCAGCTGCTTCGTTAATGATGGCGTGCCTCAGAACTGCTACCGTACACGCATAATGTTTATCTTCACTTAAAACCTCATATTTTGCCAACATGGAGTCGAAATCCTAAATGTCACAGCCAGTTAGAACGGCTGTGAATGTTACTCAATCTGGCTGTTATAAAAGTAGTAAGCATCTCCAAAACAAGGAAGTTGCTGTGATGGTATATCTCCATGAGCTGCATATGCTTTGAAGTTTCTGGGCTATTATGATGTAGCGTTCCAAAAGAAAACATTTCTGTTAGGAATATTATCAAACACATGACGTGCTTCAAATAAAAAACCTGATGTAGCATAAAAAGCTAACAGGTTCAAACCAAGAAACTTGTCAGGAATGACTGAACGAAGTATAATTCGAGCATGAACTTGTTTTCCTTGTCGAACTAGACGATTATTCGATGCAATGTTGAATGAAGTGACCATTGGCTCTATTTGAAGAGAAAAAGAGTTGTTTGATGGTGTTGGGTCTAGTTCTTGTCAGTAACGTCATTCATTAGTACGTAATGAACTGTAGCTATATGAAGAATTGAAGATACAGAGGACGTCAGGAGGAGAAAATAATGGAGGGAATTTGAGGTAACGGAAGCGACTATAAAAAATGCCACTCCCACAGCTACGGTTGAGGTTCGATTCCAGAATCCAGGCTCTCCGCAACTTGGGACTACAACTTTGGACTATGGGTGAGGTGCGCATGGCGGCCTGGGGCCGATAGGGCTAGGGGCGGTCCTGCCCAAAATTGCCAGCTCTAGTGCTCCACATAGGTAGTACATTTCTTTTCAAATCATGTGCAGGGCAGGGAGAAGTTTTGGTTACGTTGGAGGATTTTGAGTTAGGAGGCAGATTTTAAATCATAAAATCACAAGTAAACTAAATTTGATTTCTGAGTAATTTTTTTGGTTTGTGATGGATTTTTAATTACGTGAATATTTGTTGGGTGAATATTTTATGTTGAAAGTAGTTTTGGATCACAAGAATTTATTATAGACACGATGTAAATTCTGGATTGTGAGACGGACTTGGGCCATTGAGGCAAATTCTGTGTAGATTTTGGGACAAACATTATATAGGGTCACCAAGAAAATTTTGTATCTCAAGGTAACTTTTTTGTCACGATGTAGATTTTGGATCACTTAATAGATTTTATCATAAGACAGATTTGTGACACAAGATAAATCTTAGATTGCAAGAAAATTTGGGTCACAAAGTACTTATATAAAAACCAATTCATGAACATAATGTCACGGTTTGTGAAGTTAATTTGCACTCCTTAAATCATTAATCTAAGGACGTTAGTACGCAAACTGATTTCGCAAACAAACCTGAGTTCATGAGTATGAATTTTCATAATTACTGATTTTAGAACCTACACACTGTGTTCGCCAACTGAGTACGCGAACAACAGTTCCGGAATTTGGCATAGCCTAGCCATTTGCAAACCCGATTCGCAAACAACAACTCCGGACCTTTAACAGGTAAACTCTTTCGCGTACTAGGTACGCATACAAGAGTTCCGGACATGGTCACAGACAAACTCGTTCGCATACCACGTATGCATACAAGAGTTCCGGATCTGAACTAGCACTTTCACAGTTCACATACTAGGTACGCATACTGTGTTGTTCCAGACGTTGGTAGTAGTTCTAAAACTCTCATTTAATCATTGAAACATCCTTGGAAGACGACAATGGTAATTTTATACATACCACTAGCTTCAAGTAATTTTCAAGTGGTTAATCGATCAATACGAAACTTCCCAAGCTAACACAAATGACTATCTCACACAAATCATGTAATATGTTCAAGGTAATTTTCTCATAATCATCTTGACTTAATATCTAGTTTCCAACAAATAAATTGTTTCCAACTAAAATCGTCAAGAAGATGATGAACTTAAGCTAAAGCTACAAAGCTTCCAACTTGTATTTCGAGAAATAGATATTCAAGATATACTCAGCTGGAAATTTCACTTATGTGTAACACAAAGTGAAAAAGCGGGGGTTTAACAACCACACCCAACATTTTGTTCGGCAATCTGTATGGAAAACTCCAGTATTACTCCAAGAGAATCAACTAGACAGTCAGACTCAATCACAAAAAAGTATCCAAGAGTTATATCTCAATTTCTCAAATCAATTATCAAACAGGTAGAAATCTGTGAGCCGGATCAATATGAAAAATAACTTGTACGGTACCAGAGACTAATGTTCAAGTGTCAATCAATTTCAATCAACAACCAAAGGATGGATTTACCAATTGATTGAACTATGCACAACCTATGATATTTCAATTATATAAACAAATATAATGCGGAAAAGAAATAACACAGACACCAGAAATTTTATTAACGAGGAAACCGCAAATGCAAAAAAACCCCAGGACCTAGTCCAGAATAAACACACACTGATTATAAGTTGTTACACCAATTTCCTACCACCTATTCGGACTAGATGTAATACCTGCTTCATCTGTATTCAAGCACTTGTAGAAATCCTAGCTGAACACTGATTCTCTTTAGGAATTCTTCTCGTAAATCTTCTAGCAGAACACAAATTCTCTTTAGAATTTATTCTCGAAAATCTTCTGGAAGAACATAGTTCTCTTCAGAAGCACTCTAAAAAATCTTCTAGCAAAATGTTAGTTCTCTTTAGAAGATACAACAACACGATTGATACTTTTCAATCTTTTGTATTCACAAAAACACCGATTTAATTTTCCTTTAAATGTGAATCAAGGTTTTGGAAATCTTGTGTTTGTTTTGAGAAAAACAATTACTGAGTAAAAGTAGTATCAAAACAAACTTGTAGATTAGGGTTTATTATACTCTTCAAAAATAGGAAGAGAAACCTAATTATTCTATAACAAGAACAACTAGAATAAATCTAGAGATGTCTCGTTTAAAACTTCTTAAGGATTTTTACGAGATACCTTAATCAAAGTTTTCTTTCTAGTTCTGATTTCGACTAACAAGTGTTGGTATACGATCGATAACTGAAATCTATCAAGACATAGGGTTTATGATTAACAACTCTTGAATGGTCTTATATTAGAAGAGAAGACCTTAGAATAGACAAGAGGTAAAAGCCTAGATTACAAGTTGTGCAACAATCACTAAGATTATTATCAACTCGGCTTTGTGATTCCCAATACAAAGACTTTTATCTCACTCTTGTTCATGAAGAACAGAAGACATGGAAAACAACCTTATTGTAGATGGTGGATTTTCGATAAAGGCTAAAATCATAAACTCATAATTATACGAAGCTCTGATTCAGCAATCAGACCTGAGTATCGAGACACGGGTCTCTCATCGAATTCTCAACGGAGAGTACATTCTCTCAGAGTACATGTAGATATGTAGTCTCACGACTGGACAACGACATATCTCATGAATACTGAATACTTTCGGTGATTATTTCTATATAGTATCACGAAATGGACGGCTCCTAGACAGCTTGCTCTGCTAGTATAGAGCGATAACGTCTTCAGGAACAAACAACAAGTTTACCCTGACTATATAAAGGATATGACTTACCGACAAGCTCATATCGGGATAATTATGCTCCTAGACAGCTTGCTCTGCTAGTATAGAGCCACAAAGTTAATTATTCCTAATTAAGATTAATTCTGCCGTGACATTCACTACTGAATTCCCAGAATAATCTATTATTGCTCCTATTCCATGGTCGAATCCACGACTGGTCCCATGGAATGGAAATAACAATTGCTCCTATTCCATGGTCGAATCCACGACTGGTCCCATGGAATGGCAATAAACAATTGTTCTGATTCTATGATCGAATCCACAGCTTGATCCCATAGAATAGCAATAACTATATTATCTCATTACTCCGATTTCATGATCGAATCCACAACTGGTCTCATAAATGGTAATAGATAAATCTTAATTACTCCGATTCTACGGTCGAATCTACGATCCCATGGAATGGTAATGTTCACTTTATTGTTCTGAATTCGTAGTCGAATCCTCAACTGATCTTATGAATTAATAATAAACATCTTATTGCTCAGTTTTGTGGATTATTCTCCACCGAATTCCACAATTAGTAATAAATAATCAACAACCGGGCGTCTAAGCTACCTCTAAGTAATCCCCGATTCAAATGGTGAAGGTGTATTCAACGACGATACACTAACAGTCACCGCACGAACGAGTATTTCAAAAAATACAACGAAACGATGAACCTATGCAAAATAGAGAATAAAATAATAAAAAATTAAAAATAATGACCAGGGTGTTGGGAGCACGGACACACGACCGATCGACCGTGTCGTGGTCAATCCCAGTTTTATATTTTTAATGCATTTTTATTATTTTCCATGATTTGATGAAAATTCTCTTTCGTCTCGAGGAAACTCCTCGGTTTCATGGTACTTCCATAAATCCATAAAAAATAATATAAAATTAAGGAAAGGAGTGTGGGGCGTGACCATTGGCCAACCGGCCATGCCTTGGTCCCAACAGGTCCCACACCCAACGGTTCCTTATTATTTTATTATTATTATTATTTCTCTAATTTCATGAAAAAACTCCTTGATTTTATGGTATTTTGCACAAATCATCATACAATAGTAAATAAAATAAAATTATGAAAAACTTGTGGGACCGGGCCACTAGCCGGCCGACCATGCCCTAGCCGGTCCCGCACGCCCTTTGCTTTATTATTTTATTATTATTTATCCTATTTTTCCTTGAATTCATCAAATTCCTTGATTTTATGGTATTTCTCTCAAATTAGGAAAAATTCCCTCAAATCATCAAATATACCTAAAAATATTAAAAAATTAGGGAAACTCGTGGGACCGGACCCTAGCCGGCCGGCCACGCCTCCACGGTCCCACACGCCCTTGTTTTTATTATTTTAATATTTTTTCTTCCCTGAAGTCATGAAAACTCCTTCAATTCATGGAAACTCCCTAAATTCATCAAATTTCTCAAAATTCATGAATTTTTCATAAAATCATCAAAATATTATAAAATTAAGGAAAAGGCACCACGGGACCGTGGTCACGACCGGTCGACCATGCCTTTACCACGGCGGTCCCACGCCTCCTCATTCCTTATTTTATAATTATTTTTCATCATCTCATGGTGTTTTCCTCAGTTTCGTCGAAACCCTAATTTTGGCATATTTTCTCGAATAGATGCTCAATTGCACGCCAGAAAATATCAAAATTCTCAGGACTGAGACGCGGACGCCTTGGGGACACGAGCACGCTATATTGACCGATCAAGATTGGCTCTTTGGCTCACGGAAGCCGGTCCCATCAATTTTCACAGTTTTGACCTAATTTGCACAATTGCTCGTATTAGGTCCAAAACTCTTCCAAACACTTTGGATTTTCATGAAGTGATCGTCAGGCGGTGACGTGACAACCCAGGGCCGGTTTCATGACTCCATGGTCGGTCCCTCGCCTCGTCATAATTAATTAGGTTTTCTCGCCTAAGGCTCAGACGAGCATTTTGAATAAATGATTAAGCCAGCATTTAATCATTCTTCCACCAACAAATCGTCAACTCTTCAGGAGTTCTTAGTATTTTCTCACGTGATCATATGGACACTACATGGTTGATCCATGGTCTCATGTAGTCGCTCCCTCCTTCGTCCCATTGTTGAAATTCTGACGAACCATGAATTGATCATCAATTGATCAAATTAGGGTTTCTGAATCCAAGGATCATCATTCCATATTCCAACCTTAATAATTTTACGACGACCTCATGGTCATTAATTTTATTAATTATGCTCGGTTCAACGACCAGTATTCTAATTAATATTTTTGGTACGCTGTCAATAATCCATCAGATGAGCAACACATGCTCAGACGATCAAATATTCAACAATTCATCACATGAGAAACACTTGCTCAGATGATAAATATTTTCTCTAACCAAGGAATATTGGTTCAACAATAAATATTCAACGATCCATCGAATGAGCAATACTCGCTCACTTCATCGTAAGAACTATACCTCTGTCTCATGACATGTTCAATTCATGAGTTTCACAACATCATGTTCAACTCAGCAACCACATGGACTCATCGTCCCATCAAACCACGAAGTCATCAATTGAATAACAAACCACGAGACGTCAATCGTGTCACTTTGGGGGATATCACTTAGGGTTTTGGTCTGGCGGTCTACGGCACGTGTGTTCAAACACACGATGGAATGTGAGCAAGTCGTGCAATCAGTTGAAGGAATTCACGAGGTAGTGGGTGGAAAATCGACCAAGTCTCCACACGATTGAGCAATTGGTTTCGAACACGATCTCCACTTCCCCACTCCTTGATTCCATCAACTGTCACACTTCATGGGATCATGGTGTCTAAAATTCCAGCAATATAAATAAGTCTCTGAATTATAATTGAATCATCTGCATCATCAGTATCGTCAATCTCACATCAAACTGACAACACGAGATCATCAAATCATCAATTGAGCAATTCAATCACTCAGAGCTTATCATATTCAGAATTCGCATACCCACAATCTTTAATTACATTGATTCCATACATTTCTCAGCTTCCCTCCTACAGATCAACCCATCCTCTCTTGTGAACAAATTTACTCTGGAACGGTCATTGTCTTGATTTAGGCCGGAGTACTACATATTGATCTCTCGAATCTAAAGCACCCCCTTTGCAGCGGTGCATCTGTGTGAGGTTTAACATTTCGCTCGGTTCGAGGAGTCTCCTCCGTACGGTCGTCTCTTCAATTCCTTAAAAACCAGCAAATCGTTTTTCCCCATCTACAGATTGGCGACCATAGTGGGAGATCACTCTCTCGGTTGCAATCTCACAATTTCACAAGATGGTTGATCTCAGGTCAGGTTCAGTTACGAATCCTAACACAAACCGTGCTAGCACTAGCAACAACAACAATCAGAATATCCTGGAGAAAATTCCGACCTCCAACACTGATGGTGGTAAAATTACTCCTCCTCACGTCGAAGGTCATCCACTGTCCGGACGACACCCTGAAGAAGTCAGAGGAGATCCACCACCTATCATTGCTGATCTTATCAAAGCGCAGGAGACTCTTGCAAAGAATCAGACTGACATGGCTGCTACACAGAAGGAGCTGTGTAATTATCTCAAAACTCTTACTGACAAGATGTCAGAGAGAACTCAAGATAAGGGAAAGGAGAAGGAGAAATCCTCAGACGACGATCCTGAAGTAATTCCAATCCATACAGTAGAAGACGACGAAGTCCACAAAACTGCTGTAGACAACTTATCAGCGAAGGAATTATCGAATTTCATCACTCGCGAGGATCTGGAGCACCTCTTGGAGAACCATGGAAAAGACAAAACATCGCATGTCCATTGTCATCAACCTCCTTATCCTGCCGCTACGCAGAGGATTCCACTCCCCAAAGGTTACATTTCTCCAACCTTCACCTTATATGATGGAACTGGCAATGCTCGGGAACATGTCTCTCGTTTTCTCCAAGCCCTGAGAGAATATGAACATAATCATGTCGTTCGTCTCAAGGAATTCTCAAAGTCTCTGAAAGGCAGAGCATACACCTGGTATAACAACATCGCACTAGGGACTATCAACAATTGGGGAGAAATAGTTAACACATTCTACTGGAAATACTTCTTCGTGTCAGAACAAGTCACCCTCTCCGACCTTGGAAGAATGTTTCAAAGGGTCAGTGAAAATCCCAATGATTATGTGAAAAGGTTCAGAGTCCAAGCCCTGGATTGTCATGACCCAAACGTCAAGGAGCAACAACTGGTGTACTTGTGCATCGATGGCATGCTACCGGTCTACAGGGCCTTGATGGAGAACCTTCGATTCCAGACTTTCTCAGATCTTCACGAAGCTGCGAAGACGTCAGCAACCACTGCACCCGCTCTTTTGGAAAGAGCAAAGCTACAAAGGCTGAAGAACCGCGAGACACTCGATGTAGCATACGTCTGATCAAGAATCAGTAAAGCCTCCAGCCTTCCACAAACACTGTTGCAGAAGGGAGAAAACGGAAAGCCAAACGGCCACGCAAGCATACCTTAGCTCCTTCAAAAGCACAAAGGAAGGATAATCAAGATGCACAAGCCTCTGACCAACGCACAAGAGTTCCTGATCAAGAAGAACATGACTTTCCTTTTTCCATTAAAGAGGTGACTTCCACATGTTCGTCAATCATCCCACAAGCGACTGCGGAGTTTTAAAGCACATTTTCAAAGAGAAGGTTGATCCATAATATCTTCAACTGGGTACTGAATGAGTACACAAGAATCCTCTTCCAGTCAGAACCTTTACACTCTCTGAACAACCTATCAAAACGGCAGTTCAATCCTTGGTCGAACGTGAATTGCGTTATCTGTCGAAGGCACAAAGGAGAGACATGCTCACAGTACTGAACCACATCGTGTCAAGAAGTCCATTCCGAAAATACTTCTTGAGCCTCCAGCCACGGACCAAGAGATGTACGACTGGGGACTGCTTACCACAGTTAATCTTCTAAGAAACGAATTTGGAAGAACGTTGATCGACGCTTACACCGCCATCAACAACATTCCATCGAAAACCATCGGATCCACATGCATCGCTCGACAAGAAGATACTCATGCTCCATCTCAATCAGAGACCCTGAAGGAGCGCTCAAAAATACTTATGGCTACATCATTCTCAAAGTGAACATAAGTTCAACCTGGACAGAAACCAAGTTTCACATAATCAGGAAGATCCAGGATATGACATGTCCTTCAGACGAGCGTGGATCCACGCTGAAAAGATGGGTACTTACAAAGCGCCTTTGGTTACACATCTCTCCAACGAAGAAAGTTCTGATCCAGAAGATTTGACGAACATTCCATCATCAGAGTACTTTGAGGAATTTCGACGAGGTTGAAGCAAGAACCTGCAAAATATGCATAGACATTCATCAAGAGGTTTCGCGCTCAGGAAAGTCTCATTCCATGTCCATGTCATTTATTTGCCCACATGTTATCCTAGCATGGGGACTTAATTATGCTAGCAACTCTACAAGACGTTATGAATGGTAGCTTCACCGCATTAGTATTTTACCAAGTGGTTGAATCTGACGTTTCTCCGAATCAAGCACTGAAATATTCATTACTGACGTCCAAACATGGCAAAGAACACTCTGGGCGTTTCTCCTGCTAGTCCATGTGTTCCACAAAATCAGAAAGCTCTAATGTCTGCACAAGTGTCGAATACCACTACTGCAATGAAAGGGATGCTGAATCAACAGAAGATAATCCAGGGCTGAGACGATCAAACCCCTAAGATATTCGATGCTTAAGGAATATACGCTTCAACACTCAATCATCTAAAAAAGATATCAAATTGTAATCCCAATCAAAGAGTACAGCTTCAGCACAAATATCTCGATGATGACACATTGATTCAACACCAGCACGATCAAAGTGTAACTAAACAATAAGTCTTCATTATCCCATGATAAGACTTCTGAAGCATATGTAACATCATTCATACATGGATGACACTAACTCCTTAAATATATACTGGGCAATCTGAAGTGATTCCATGAAACTTCATCAACGGGTTTTCTCTACATCACAATCCCCTGCATGATTGAGGAACTTTCTCTCTTCACCAATCACATCCAGTATGAAAACTGCTGATGCTGTCTACCGCAACAATGTTGACTCACTGACAAAGCCAGATCGTGGTAAAGTTATGCTTTCAGGAGCATTCAGGTTGAAATCTCAGTACACCTTCATCTTACGGACGCTCAACTCATCAACTAGTTCATGAATGTAAAAGGCTCACTGGATGAAGGAGCAAAGTTTATATCTATAATCATGGTTCTAGCCTTTTCGGTCTTTGGAGCAACTTCAACCATGGTATCAGCATGAACAATAATATATAGAGGAGCACCATCCATGATCTCAGCATCGAAAAGGATCTCTGGAGCGTAATCATTCATGGTTTCAGCACCAACAACGGTCTCAGGAGCAACATCCGCAGGGCTTCATCAACTAATCATTCTCTGAAGTGTTACACATGAAGCGGATTTCTCTAAGACCAATGATTCATATCAAGATGTGCATACCTAATAACATGCTCACATGAAAGTCTTCCCAAAGCTGGCACGACTGGTGGGCATAATCCAAAGTCTTCTACAAGATGTTCAAATCACCTCTACAAATGAGATACAACACACTTCAGGACATGGGTTTGAAAAAACGTACCAATGGGTGAGGAATGTGACAATTTTTCCTCCACAAAAGATGTTCATTTATGTCTCTTCTACAACACACCAAAAGGGTGCGTCAATCGGACATACGAGATGAAAGATATGGCCTTTACCGTCAGGTCTACGAAATCTAATTTTTTTTTACGGGATTACAAATTACAAATGTGCACGCTTCTATGGATGACCTATACAACTCCAAATTGAGTGATTCTTGTCTCATTAGACAAATCATTCTCTTAGCTTCAAAATTTGGGGTCAAGCATCAAATTCCGACGTCGTATGAGGTTCCTACAGCTTCCAGAGCGTACAACATGCATGCAACAATTCTTAGACGGGATTCATAACTTCCACAGTCGATCGGTCTCCACCAGTTCCTTCCGCTAAATCCTTCATCAAGGTACCTCCAACTTCGACCACCTAGGTCTTTACATCAATTTTTCTACCTGGGTCCTCTATCTAGGTCTCACCAGAAGAAGGGAAAACAAAAGGGAGAGACTTAACAAAATACTGGGGACTGACGGTCCACTTGTCAAGACGATCGATTTCACAATCCAAAACCGATCAAGAAATCAAGACCAGAATAAAACCTCACATCTGTCAGAAGTCCAAGGTTCAAGATATAATGAAAAGAAAACTAAAGAAAGTCAGCAAAATAAGATTTCTGCTTTTCTTCATCCATATTCTTCAACACGGCATCACTGGTGGTGAAAGAAGTGTCACCTTCCACCGCTTTCCTTATAACATCAATCTTTTGACGAAGCCACTTCAGATTGAATCCAAGTTCTTCAGCTTTCTTCAAGTTGTACTCCCAATCAAAGAGTACATCCTGGGTGACAGTATTTCCAGTTGTGATGCGGATATCATTTATAACACGCAATATGGATTCCACTTTCCTCGTCAAGAAATAACTATGCTCCGGATCCTTGGTAACGACGATGTGCCCATACATCTTCCACGGTTTCTCGTACAAGCCTGCATATCCAATGGGAACGTGGAATCCGCCAACTAGTTCATGATACGGGAGTGAAGTATCGAACGGAGGATCAAAATAAACTCCTGCACTTGGATATTCATGCACCACTATACGGTTCTCAATTACTAGAGCAGCCTCCAGGGAAACAGTTTCTTCAGTATTCTCTACTAGTGTTTCGGTTTCTTCTATCACTGAAGCCGCAACAATCTGAGTTTCCAAGACTTCAATGACAACCTTCTCATGGCCTTGAAGTGCAGAGATGGTTGTCTCTTCATCAGTAACTCCAGGGAAGTTTGAGTTATCCTTATTGGTTTCAATATCCTCAACTTCGGTATTTGGCACCTAATACGAAGATTACATGAGGTTAGAGTCATTTAAGCTTGAAACCAAATGATATCATAAAATACATCATACAAGCAATCCAGTATTATCAACATTGATCATTATACACTCAAGGCACGAGCAAATAGCCTGAAAGTCATGAAAATACGTTTTTCGGTAACCTCGTCTGAAGAAATTGTACTCTGCCATGTACTAAAATACGAACTGGGAGAAATATATGAGGAATATGAAGATGGGTTATATATCATTCTCTTCATATGGATGTCCTCTACAACTTCTCAAAATTTCATGACAATCCGATGAACAAGAAAAGAGATGTGGATAAAACATGGAGCAACATGCCATCTGAAAAAATTCTGAAGGTCTCCTGGAAGTTCACTATTTCGCCTTTTTCAGGCCCTAAACATGCTCAAACTTCAAAGATATTCTTTTCTAAATCTTGGAAATTTCCTGGGCTTTAAGATACATACTCAAACCTCGAAAATCCGACTTCTGACGAAGATTCTACAACGTTTCTAGTAAAATCTGAAGTCTGAAATTTTCAGGTGACGTATTTCGGCAAAGTTATCCATAAATTCACATGGATTTTCATTCATTCATTCACGAATCAGCGATATCATACTTCTTTGAAGAAATTACAGGAGATATGCTTACTAAGGGAGTCTCTAAAACATTTGAAGGCTCGACGATGCCAGAATCTCCGTTGACAACACTGTTATCTCCATTCGGTTCGGGATTTCGGGAATTCTCTGTATTCCCATCTCCCAAAGAAGAGTGCGCTTCATCAACATGATTCTTATCTACAATTATTTCTTCCTGGATTCATCAACAAAAATTATTATTATTTCATTCAAGGAAATGCCGCGATCACCTGCACGAAAGAGATATTTACATCGACTTCTTCATCATTATTGGATTCCTGAATTGTTCGCCTGGGAACAAGTTGAAGACCGTCAATCGATGGAGAAAAGGTCTGAAAAGAAATAACAAAACCTTGGTCTCGTGATCCTAATTGCACGGGCAGGAAAAAGTCATGACACAAGGAGCGCTAAAAACTCGCCAAAGAAACGGTTGGGGACTGCACGTCATTTGCTAACATCCTGTAGTCCTTACTTCTGGGTGCTCCGCCCCGAAGACTTTCTTCCATTTCTGAGGAGTCTACATTGATCTGAAACCTCACTACATGATCATCTTGTGGTATAGTTGATGAAATAACCAGGAGTACAACTCAGTATGAAGGATCTCTCACCATCATTCAGAGGTCCCAAAAGTACCATTTCTTGAAGTTACACCCGCAGAGATGTCATCCCTGGAAACATCGTCTTTGAAAGTGTCATCATGGAAGTTAGTCATTCTTGCAAAGTGGCTGTGAAAGATGCATAACATTCAGCGCATCATTTATACAAAGCGCATGATTCAGCAAAACAACGAATCATGGAATAAAGATGCTCGCATCAGCGTCTGCAAAAATGAACGAACGAGCGTCTGCGCTAAAACGGATTCCTTTATTGGGCCAGGCCCGCGAATCCTAAACGACCAAGGTACCATCGTCCAAACCAGCGGTTCAACACCAATTTATGCTCATCAAACGACGCTCCAATCATGACATTGAAGCCTTTATCAAGTCGTGGTTTGCTCATGCTCTCTAAATATGGTAACGTCTCAACTTACGACTAAGTTCAATTACTGGTATTATTATTTATGGCCGGAAAATCACCATTTAATGCTGATTGAGGAACACAACTTTCCTCAGTAAGCAGGGGACTTAATGTAGATGGTGGATTTTCGACAAAGGCTAAAATCGTAAACTCATAATTATACGAAGCTCTGATTCAGCAATCAGACGTGAGTATCGAGACACGGGTCTCTCATCGAATTATCAACGGAGAGTACTTTCTCTCAGAGTACATGTAGATATGTAGTCTCACGACTGGACAACGGCATATCTCATGAATACTGAATACTTTCGGTGATTATTTCTATATAGTATCACGAGATGGACGGCTCCTAGACAGCTTGCTCTGCTAGTATAGAGCGATAACGTCTTCAGGAACAAACAACAAGTTTACCCTGACTATATAAAGGATATGACTTACCGACAAGCTCATATCGGGATAATTATGCTCCTAGACAGCTTGCTCTGCTAGTATAGAGCCACAAAGTTAATTATTCCTAATTAAGATTAATTCTGTCGTGACATTCACTACTGAATTCCCAGAATAATCTATTATTGCTCCTATTCCATGGTCGAATCCACGACTGGTCCCATGGAATGGCAATAACAATTGCTCTTATTCCATGGTCGAATCCACGACTGGTCCCATGGAATGGCAATAAACAATTGTTCTGATTCTATGATCGAATCCACAGCTTGATCTCATAGAATAGCAATAACTATATTATCTCATTATTCCGATTTCATGATCGAATCCACAACTGGTCTCATAAATGGTAATAGATAAATCTTAATTGCTCCGATTCTATGGTCGAATCTATGATCCCATGGAATGGTAATGCTCACTTTATTGTTCTGAATTCGTAGTCGAATCCTCAGCTGATCTTATGAATTAATAATAAACATCTTATTGCTCAGTTTTGTGGATTATTCTCAACCGAATTCCACAATTAGTAATAAATAATCAACAACCGGGCGTCTGATCTACCTCTAAGTAAGCCCCGATTCAAATGGTGAAGGTGTATTCAACGACGATACACTAACAGTCACCGCATGAACGAGTATTTCAAAAAATACATCGAAACGATGAACCTATGCAAAATAGAGAAGAAAATAATAAAAAATTAAAAATATTGACTAGGGTGCTGGGAGCATGGACACACGACCGATCGACCGTGTCGTGATCAATCCCACGCCAGTTTTATATTATTAATGCATTTTTATTATTTTCCATGATTTGATGAAAATTCTCTCATTTTATCAAATCTCCTTCGTCTCGAGGAAACTCCTCGGTTTCATGGTACTTCCATAAATTTATAAAAAATAATATAAAATTGAGGAAAGGAGTGTGGGGCGTGACTATTGGCCAACCGGACCCACACCCCACAGTTCCTTATTATTTTATTATTATTATTATTTCTCTAATGTCATGAAAAAACTCCTTGATTTTATGGTATTTTGCACAAATCATCATATAATAATAAATAAAATAAAATTATGAAAAACTTGTGGGACCGGGCCACTAGCCGTCCGACCATGCCCTAGCAGGTCCCACACGCCCTTTGCTTTATTATTTTATTATTATTTACCCTTTTTTTCCTTGAATTCATCAAATTCCTTGATTTTATGGTATTTCTCTCAAATTAGGAAAAATTCCCTCAAATCATCAAAAATATTAAAAAATTAGGGAAACTCGTGGGACCGGGCCCTAGCCGGCCGGTCGCGCCTCCACGGTCCCACACGCCCTTGTTTTTATTATTTTAATATTTTTTTCTTCCCTGAAGTCATGAAAACTCCTTCAATTCATGGAAACTTCCTAAATTCATCAAATTTCTCAAAATTCATGAATTTTTCATAAAATCATCAAAATATTATAAAATTAAGGAAAATGCACCACGGGACCGTGGTCACGACCGACCGACCATACCTTTACCAAGGCGGTCCCACGCCTCCTCATTCCTTATTTTATAATTATTTTTCATCATCTCATGGTGTTTTCCTCAGTTTCGTCGAAACCCTAATTTTGGCATATTTTCTCGAATGGATGCTCAATTGCACGCCAGAAAATATCAAAATTCTTAGGACTGAGACGCGGACGCCTTGGGGACACGAGCACGCCATCTTGACCGATCAAGATTGGCTCTTTGGCTCACGGAAGCCGGTCCCATCAATTTTCACAGTTTTGACCTTTGCACAATTGCTCGTATTAGGTCCAAAACTCTTCCAAACACTTTGGATTTTCATGAAGTGAACGTCAGGCGGTCGCGTAACAACCCAGGGCCGGTTTCATGACTCCATGGTCTGTCCCTCGCCTCGTCATAATTAATTAGGTTTTCTCACCTAAGGCTCAGACGAGCATTTTGAATAAATGATTAAGCCAGCATTTAATCATTCTTCCACCAACAAATCGTCAACTCTTCAGGAGTTCTTCGTATTTTCTCACGTGAGCATATGGAAACTACATGGTTGATCCACGGTCTTATGTAGTCGCTCCCTCCTTCGTCCCATGGTTGAAATTCTGACGAACCATGAATTGATCATCAATTGAACAAATTAGGGTTTCTGAATCCAAGGATCATCATTCCAGATTCCAACCTTAATAATTTTATGACGACCTCATGGTCATTAATTTTATTAATTATGCTCGGTTCAACGACCAGTATTCTAATTAATATTTTTGGTACGCTGCCAATAATCCATTAGATGAGCAACACATGCTCAGACGATTAAATATTCAACAATTCATCACATGAACAACACTTGCTCAGATGATAAATATTTTATCAATCCAAGGAATATTGGTTCAACAATCAATATTCAACAATCCATCGAATGAGCAATACTCGCTCACTTCATCGTAAGAACTATACCTCTGTCTCATGACATGTTCAAGTCATGAGTTTCAGAACATCATGTTCAACTCAGCAACCACATGGACTCATCGTCCCATCAAACCACGAAGTCATCAATTGACTAACAAACCACGAGACGTCAATCGTGTCACTTTGGGGGATATCACTTAGGGTTTTGGTCTGGCGGTTTACGACACATGTGTTTGAACACACGATGGAATGTGAGCAAGTCGTGCAATCAGCTGAAGGAATTCATGAGGTAGTGGGTGGAAAATCGACCAAGTCTCCACACGATTGAGCAATTGGTTTCGAACACAATCCCCACTTACCCACTCCTTGATTCAATCAACTGTCACACTTCATGGGATCATGGTGTCTAAATTCCAGCAATATAAATAAGTCTTTCAATCATGAATGAATCATCAGCATCATCAGTATCGTCAATCTCACGTCAAACTGAAAACACGAGATCATCAACTCATCAATTGAGCAACTACTCTCAATTGAGAAATTCAATCATTCAGAGCTTCTCATATTCAGAATTCGCACGCCCACAATCTTTGATTACCATTGATTCCACACATTTATCAGCTTCCGTCCTACAGATCAACCCATCCTCTCTTGTGACCGAATTTACTCTGGAACGTTCATTGTCTTGATTTAGGCCGGAGTACTACAGATTGATCTCTCGAATCTAAAGCACCCCCTTTGCAGCGGTGCATCTGTGTGAGGTTTAACATTTCGCTCGGTTCGAGGAGTCTTCTCCGTACGGTCGTCTCCTCAATTCCTTAAAAACCAGCAAATCGTTTTTCCCCATCTACACTTATGAAGCTTACACTAATTTTCCAAAGGGGACAAATAAAGTGTAGCACTCACGAACCCTTTATTTATAGTGAACAAGGAAGCTTGAAAGCTAAGCATAGCTATTTACCTTTTTCAAGACTCTCCTAATTTTGGGAGTTTTTCCTAAGTTACAACTCTTGCCAAAATAATTAAATAAATAATTAATTTAGCAAATATTGTATTTATGTGAATAAATCACAATATTTTTAGGAAGGAATTAGAAGATATCACAAACACTTTAATATGGTAATCAAATATGTTTGGAGTAATAGCTATCTTGCCAAGACAAGGAAACATCAAAAACTTGACTAAAAAAGGCTTCTAGTCACGTAATTGGGCTCAAGTCCGTGAACCGTTACAAACAATACATGTATTGTTTCCTACTAACAAACTGTAACAGTTACAACAACTCTCTAGTACCTTAATAAATCACTCACAACTTCATCGTTATAACTCAGATTTGAGTGATTCTTGGCTCGTTGAATTCGTAAGCACATTCACTATAACATGAGAACCTTTCCATGGATAAAGGTTATTATCTCAAAAGTAATGGGTCAAATAACCTCAAGTATATATACGTAAATGTATATTTACCGTCTTAAGAATTGTTCCATAGAGTGAG
Organism: Papaver somniferum; assembly: GCF_003573695.1. NCBI lineage: Eukaryota > Viridiplantae > Streptophyta > Magnoliopsida > Ranunculales > Papaveraceae > Papaver > Papaver somniferum. Next base: position 32,116,208 of record NC_039366.1, read on the forward strand.
CATTTGTTTCGATAGATTAGAAAGGTAGAATTGAACAAGAATCCAAAATGAAATCAATCACCACATACCTTTTCTGATGAAGTCCTTGTTGATGTCTTCTTGTAGTCTTCAATCTTCATCCTTCAAGGATAGCTTCGATTCTACTTCTTAGTGTTAGAGCACTGCTAGGTCGAACTCCCAAGCGTTGATATCTCAAGCTTGTTTGTCAAGTTTAGTTGTCAAAATTATAAGTATTGATTTCTAGTCTACTTATAGCTATGTCTCGGATTAGGATAAAATGTGTAGTTGAGCTTTAGACTTCACGGCGTTCAGCGATTGAAGACGAAGAACTACTAAGGGGATCTTGTGGCACTTCATCAACAAAAAGTATGTGGAGACTTGAACTCATCTATCACTCATAAGTCTAGTTATATTCTATCTCCTATTGATACAAAAGTCGTATAGCTATATAGACTTTACATTATGCACATTTGATATTTCGAGTTGAGTTTAACTCGCTTACATACTTATCGGAATATGTGTTGGTAAGCTTTCGCTTTAACCACATTCATCTTTTATTCTTGACGAAAGTCAAAATATGATCATTTGTAGTTCGCCTGGTAACATATTACATGATTTGTGTGAGACAGTCATTTGATGTAGACTCAGAATGTTTTGTACTGATTATTTGATCACTTGAAAATTGCTTTGAAGCTAATAGTTTGTGTGATACAACTATTCCCGTCTTCCAAGAATGTTTCAATGATTAAAATGAAGTTTAGGACAATTAACCTTTGATTGGATGTAGCACAGTATGCGTATTGTTGCAAATATACTCCAAGTATGAAAACTATAGTATTCATACCCATATGCATACTGGTTCAACAGTTGAAGTTCGAGAACTATAGTATGCATACCCGTATGCGTAATGATTTCAACAGAGTTCGGTCGTGAATGACAGTATACGTACCCTTTTGCACCGGCGAAGAAGACCAAGTCCGGGAACTTATGTATGCGTACCCTTTTTCATACCGGCGAAGAAGACCAAGTCCGGGAACTTAGGTATGCGTACCCGTTGCATACCTGAGTGGGTTAAGTTCTAAAATTGGTTATGCATGTATACATACTCATGAACAAATAAATTTATATATTAAGGAGTGCATATTTGCAAACCGAGTCTCTAATGTTAATGAATCGATTCAAGTGAAGCAAAACCGATTTTGCTTCAATTGTGTCTTGTATACTTCCATGAGAATATAAACCATTGAACAACTCCATAACTAGTTTCATTTGAGTCATTTGAACTATTTGTGATTAAGATGAACAAGGTTGATATGAACGTGTTCATATGGCTAACTTCGGTTAACTATTTTTAAGCCAACCAAGTGTACACGTTTAAGTACGGTTACCCATATCCAAATGAAGGTACATTTTACATGTGTGTAACAAGCTAAGACAATCTAACAGTTGAAAGATATTAGCTTGAATCTAATCAGGTTTTCATCTAATGGTGAATATTGAATGCTTTGTTACCAATGTATCATTGATTGCAAACCCTGATTTGAAGACTATATAAGGAAAACTTTAGCAACTGGAAAACCTAATCCCCACACCTCATGTGTGATACTAGTTGCGACTAGAGTCGATTCTCCTTTAACCTAGGTTTTTCCTTCAACTATTAGAGGTTAACGACTTAAAGACTTCATTGGGATTCTGAAGCCAGACCCAACTATTTTCTCTGTAGTTGCGTGTTCTGATCTTACTTTGTTTTATCGTATTGAGTACTATATTCTCTAATATTTACTCGAGATTTAATCTCCGATAGGTAAGATAAAAAGTAATCACAAAGCTCTTCATCTCATTCTTTGTGATTCCATAATACCTTATTTCGCTTCCATACGATTAAGATTCTTGTGAGGTGATTGATATTAATAGGTTGTTCTTCGGGAATATAAGACCGATGTGTCAATTGGTTCATGTTTACCTTGATTATCAAAAGACGGAGAAAAACTCGTAGGTATTTCTATGGGAAACATATTTATCTATTTAATAGAATTTTCTGTGTGAGACAGATTTGTTTATCAAGTCTTCGACTTTGGGTCGTATCAACTTTTGGTTGTGGGTGAGATCAGCTAAGGGAATCAAGTGCGCAGAATCCGACGTGGTTCTAGATGCGTAAGGAACACGGCTGTACCTTAATCAGTGTGAGATTGGTTAGGGCTCAACTACATTCCAGTCTGAAGTTAATTGGTAGTAGGCTAGAGTCTGTAGCAGAGTTTTTCTGCATTCGTGGTTTCCTCGTTAACAAAATTTCTGGTGTTTGTGTTATTTCTTTTCCGTATTATATTTTTTTATATAATTGAAATATCACAGGTTGTGCGTAGTTTAATCAATTAGATAATTGATTGAGTCTGACTGTCTAGATTCTCTTCGAATTATATTGGAGTTAGTCCATACATATTGCCTAAAAGAAATATTGGGTGTGGTTGTTAGACCCCTGCTTTTTCAATTGGTATCAAAGCATGCAAACACGTTCAAGATATCATATGTCTGTGTTTGTAGCAATCTAACTCTATGGATAGAAGCGTTATCTCTATAAACGTACCACCAGTCTTCGATGATTCAAATTACTCGTGGTGGAAAATTTCTATGTGTGCCCTTCTTCAAGCGCGTGATTTTCAATCATAGGTTCGTGTAGTTAATGGCCATGATCCTCCGGTTGTTACAGAAAGCGATGTAACTGTTCCAAAGGATATTGGTAGGTATGAGACTAAAGAGATTCTAGGTGCAAAGCAAAATTCTGACGTCTTAAATGATATCATACATGCCATTATCCCAGATCTTGAACACCATGTGACTACTTTCACTAAGTTTAAAGAAGCCTGGGATTTCTTAGAAACTGTATTCGAAGGAAATTCCTCTGAGGAAGAAGCTAGGATTCAAAACCTAAGTTCTGATTGGGAAAACCTTCGTATGGATGATGAAGATTCATTTGATGAGTTTAATCACAAAGTTTCTGAAATTGTTAATGCATCTTTTGCATTGGGTAAGATTATTCCTGAAACGGAGATTGTGATGAAAATTCTCGGATCGTTGCTAGCCAAATACGATTCTAAGAAACATGCCATCGTTGAAGGAAATAACCTTAATACTCTTTTCAGAAATACTCTTGTTGGAAAGCTGAAGATTTTTGATCTTGAACTAAGTAAACGAGAAAACTTCGCATGTCTTGCAATCCTGTTGCTACATCTAAACTAAAGTCTCAGTGTCCTGAATTGATTGATACAAAGGATGAGAATTGCTTTAATTCTACTCTCTCACTGTTTGTACAACAGTTAAAGAAAACTCTAAGACAGAGAAAAATAAAGTCTCAAAAAATTTGTCTCCAATCAATAAAAAGGATAGAAAAGTTCATAAAACTATGATTATGGAACTTGTTCCATCTGGTCAGTCTAATAATAAGGCTAGTGAGTTAACCAAAACATGGATGGCAACTCTTGACTATTGTCCTGAGGAAGAAGCATGTGAATGTTCTTTCACCTATTTTGCTGATAGTCACACTTTTCCCATGAACAACTCTGATTGTTCCATGATAAACAATCTACCTTCTTCAGAAAAGAAAATTAATCTTTTAACCAAAGTTTTGTACTCTATGAAGAGTATGTTTCAACTGGAGAAGGAAGCATGGATTAAAATTATTGAAAATCTGGAGAGTCAACTGAAAAATTAAGACAAGAGGAAGCAACATCTCGCAATCGTGATGTTAAGAAGAAGAATCGATTAACCTCGATAAACTTTCTTAAAGAAAATCAACATATTACTCCTGAAAACATGTCTTTCTCAATGCTCTCATGTATTGAGAAATACATAAAATACAATATCACAACAAATCAATTGTGTCTCTTTATAAAAACCAGGATCAACCAGAGATGGTGTGCACAAAGGTTCTTAAAAATTCTTCTTCCAGTAAATCGTGTTATCATAAGAAGAGAATAAAATCTCATAAGAAATCTGCATCATTTTCTAAATAAATAATCCCCTTCTCATAAAAAGACATCAGAAACAAGGAATACCGAAATCTTCCTCTGCTCATAAGAATCCACCTGATCCTTCATTGGATGGGGAAAATTACAATTTGTAATAGACTGAGATTGTTATTGTTTTTTTTTTACATGGACAAGGACTATAATCTTTAAAAGAGGGCTGTGAAAAGATTTCTGTTAGTTTGAATATCTTGTCTCTGACTGTTTTTCTTTTGGATTTTCTGTATCAAGAACCGTTCATGTGCTTAACGGTTTTTCCAAACAAAGTTTTTTTGGGTACCCAAAATTCTGTTAGGGTTTTGGTCAAAGGTGTTTTTAGGAAATTGTTCCTCATGTTCTTCCTTTTGAGTTGAAAGATTTCCTTAAGCAAGCATTTCATTTTCTTTATCCCATGATGTTATCTTCAAGACTTTCCAGTAAAGAAGGTGATGTCTGGAATGTTCTTTTCCCTCTAAGAAAGTTCTCTTTGGTTCCTCCAATTTTGAGATGTGTCAAGACAAACGTGATTCCTCATCTGATGTGAATCCTACCGTCTCTCACTTTTAAAAACTCTCATTAACCATGAACCTTGTCTTGGAACAAGTACGTGCTTTGAAAAGTGAACTCGAATCTTCAACCAGAATACTTGAGGATAAGATGGATATCTCGAATCCAGGATTGATCTAATCGAAGATGAACTTGATGATTATAGGGAATATGAGAAGAGTCTTCAAAGTAAGTGAAATTTTGGTTTCTTGCTTAAATAATGTCTAGGAAACTTCTTATGAGAATTTATTCTTGTGTTTTTAAGAAGGATAACTAGGGTTTGAAATAACAATTATTGTGAGTATACATAGCTATTGCCAACGATTTTTATCTTGCAATGTTTTTAGATTTATTTATTTAATTTCTAAAGTTTGTTTAGAAGATGATTTTGCAATAATAATCTTTATTGGTTTTCTATATTGCAAAAATAATGTTATGGGATATGTGTGTTTACGTCCGTGAACTATGATTGTCCCATGTATGCCAAAAGTTAAGTCTATCATGTGTCATTATGCAAATATTGATGGAAAATCGAATGAACTTTTGATTCCAAAGATTAAGTCTATGAAATCATTATGCAAATATTTATGAAAAATAGAATGAATCTTTGAATATTCCGCAGTATTGATCTTTCCCTAATCCACTTCTATGTGAAAGTACTGTATGTCTCCGTAAGTTTTCTTATGTTGAGCATTTACGATTAAGTTAATCATTGAGGTTTCTTTGTGGTTAATTTAATTGAGTTTTCTGGATACAAATTCATGTTTCATGTGATTTGTTAATGTCCAAAGAAATCCTCTTTTTTTTTTTGGTAAAAGTAAGGTCGCTCTTGTTGTTCTTTCGGGAATGACATTTTATAGGGGAGAGTTCTTAATTGAACTTGTGCTTAATTTCCAAATCTTTGTGGGGAGTGCGGTTGTGGAATATTTTAGGAGTTATATTGTATCTTTATAAACTCTTTGATGAATGCATTTAGTTTCGACTATATGATTGCATCTAAAGAAAGTTGATATGTTCTCTTTTAGTCATGAAGTATATCTATGAGAATTTCATTAGGATCCCACTAGTTTTCGTACCTTTTCCAATTTATATTGACAAAAAGGGAGAGAATTATTTTTTAGTTCACACTACAAATACATATGGTTTACGGATCATTATGTAAGGGGAAGTGGTTTTCATTATGAGATGAAGTATTGACTAAGGGGGAATGATACATATCACCATAGTATTAGTGTCAAAGTTGTGATACAATTGAACTTTGGTGCTGTGTAATAATACTATGACACTGTATAACAATGATTGAGAACAATTGTTTTCTTATTATTATGGCTACGGATCTTCAACAACTATGATGCTGAGTTGAACACGTTCAGAATCACTGGAATACTTGGAAGTGACGAAGATTTCGAGTAATGTTGAAGAACCAAGGAAATCAAGCATTTGGATAGAAGGTACAAAGTTTATTATTTTATAATCCATATGTATTGATAGTTATGTCACTAAAATTGACAAAGGGAGAGATTGTTAGAGCACTGCTCGGTCGAACTCGCAAATGTTGTTATATCAAGCTTGTTTGTCAAGTTTAGTTGTCAAAACTATAAGTCTTGATTTCTAGTCTACTTATAACTATGTCTCGGATTAGGATAGAATGTGTAGTTGAGCTCTAGACTTCACGAAGTTCATCGATTGAAGACGAAGAACTACTAAGGGGAGCTTGTGGCACTTCATCAACAAAAAGTATGTGGAGACTTGAACTCATCTATCACTCAGAAGTCTATTTGTATTCTATCTCATATTGAGACAAAAGTCGTATAGCTATATAGACTTTACATTATGCACATTTGATATATCGAGCTGAGTTTAACTCGCTTACATACTTCTCGAAATATGTGTTGGTAAGCTTTCACTTTAACCAAGTTCATCTTTTATTTTTGACTAAAGTCAAAAGATGATTATGTGAAAATCGCATGGTAACATCTTATATGATTTGTGTGAGACAGTCATTTGATATAGACTCAGAATGTTTCGTACTGAGTATTTGATCACTTGAAAATTGCTTTGAAGCTAATAGTTTGTGTGAGACAACTATTCTCGTCTTCCAAGAATGTTTCAATGATTAAAATGGAGTTTAGGACAATTAACCTTTGATTGGATATAGCACAGTATGTGTAATGTTGCAAATATACTCCAAGTCCGGAACTATAGTATGCATATCCGTATGCGTACCGGTTCAACAGTTGAAGCCCGAGAACTATAGTATGCATACATGTATGCATACTGATTTCAACAGAGTTCGGTCGTGAACGACAGTATGCGTACCCGTTTGCATACTGGCGAACAAGACCAAATCCGGGAACTTAGGTATGCGTACCCGTTTGCATACCTGAGTGGGTTAAGTTCTAAAATCGGTTATGTATGTATACATACTCATGAACAAATACATTTATATATTAAGGAGTGCATATTTACAAACCGTGGCTATAATGTTCATGAATCGATTCAAGTGAATCAATACCGATTTTGCTTCAATTGTGTCTTGTATACTTCTATCAGAATATAAACCATTGAACAACTCCATAACTAGTATCATTTGAGTCATTTGAACTAGTTGTGATTAAGATGAACAAGGTTGATATGAAAGTGTTCATATGGCTAACTTCGGTTAACTATTGTTGAGCCAACTAAGTGTACACGTTTAGGTACGGTTACCCATATCTAAATGAAGGTACATTTCACATGTGTGTAACAAGCTAAGACAATCTAGCGGTTGAAAGATATTAGCTTGAATCTAATCAGGTTTTCATCCAACAATGAATATTGAACGCTTTGTTACCAAGGTAACATTGATACCATGATTTGAAGACTATATAAAGGGGAACTCTAGAAACTGGGAAACCTAATCCACACACCTCCTGTGTGATACTAGTTGTGACTAGAGTCGACTCTCCTTTAGCCTTGGGTTTTCCTAAAACTATTATAGGTTAACGACTTAAGAGCAACTGCAATGGTGCGATCAAAACCAAAGAGAAAAGACTAAAAAAAACGACCAAATTTGAGTTTAGTCCGTGGTGTCACGCTACGGTACTGGAGTATATTTAGTCGAGCGGTAGTATTTCCTTCGTCTGCTGTGGAGCGAAGTTATAAAGTTCGCAAAGATTTTTGCAAAAGATCACATTATATACACGCCTAACAAAAGATCACATTATATGCACGCCTAACAAAAGATCACATTATATGCACGCCTCATCAACCGGGCGTGGAATATATATCCGCCATTTAACAAACGTAAATTATACCATCGCCTATTAACAAACGAACTTTTTAAGTTCGCTCGACCAAATTTGGTTTTGGTCCAGGTTTGAGACCAAATATAGTATGATATTTGGTTATAGTCTGAATTTTAATCTTTAGTACGTCCCACTGCGTGTGGTTTCTGGATCAAAAATTTGATTTTAGTCGTCCATTGTGGATGCTCTAAAGACTTCATTGGGATTCTGAAGCCATACCCAACTATTTTCTCTGTAGTTGCGTGTTCTGATCTTACCTTGTTCTATCGTATTGAGTACTATCTTCTCTAATATTTTCTCAAGATTTAATCTCCGATAGGTAAGATAAAAATTAATCACAAAACTCTTCGTCTCATTCTTTGTGATTCCAAAATATCTTGTTTCACTTCCATGCGATTAATATTGTTGTGAGGTGATTGATATTACTAGGTTGTTCTTCAGGAATATAAGACTGGTGTATTAATTGGTTCCTGTTTACCTTGATTTATCTAAAGACGGAACAAAAACTCGTAGGTATTTCTGTGGGAGGCAGATTTATCTATTCAATAGACTTTTCTGTGTGAGACAGATTTGTTTATCAAGTCTTCGACTTTGGGTCATAGCAACTCTTGGTTGTGGGTGAGATCAGCTAAGGGAATCAAGTACGCAGAATCCGGCGTGGTTTTAGAGGCATAAGGAACGTGACTGTTCCTTAATCAGTGTGAGATTGGTTAGGGATCAACTAAATTCCAGTCTGAAGTTAATTGGTAGTATACTAGAGTCTGTAGCAGGGTTTTCTGCATTTGCGGTTTCCTCGTCCACAAAATTTCTGGTGTTTGTGTTATTTCTTTTCCGCATTATATTTTTTATATAATTGAATATCACAGGTTGTGCGTAGTTCAATCAATTAGATAATCAAACCTTTGGTTGTTGATATAAATTGATTGGCACTTGAACATTGGTCTTTGATACCGTTCAAGTTGTTCCTCATATTAATCCGGCTCACATATTTCTATTTGTTCGATTGCAAATTGATTTGAGAAACTGAGATATAACTCTTGGATATATTTTTCTTGATTGAGTCTGGCTGTCTAGTTGATTCTCTTGGAATTGTAATGGAGTTAGTCCATACAGATTGCCTAAATGAAATATTGGGTGTGGTTGTTAGACTCCCGCTTTTTCACCTAGACCTAATCTAGTCCGACACTAACCTTAGTATACTAAATCAAGAATGCGTTTTTGAAACTAAATTTGACAACTAACTTGACACACCAATCGATCAATGATCTAACACAAAGTCTATATAGCTACGACTTAGTATTATTAGCATATAGAATAGAATAGACTTCTGAGTGATAGATAAGTTTTAGTCCCCACATACCTTTTGTTGATGAAGTTCCTCCAATCTCTTCAATAGATCTTCTTCTTCAAGTGGTAAACGTCATAAAGTATAAATCTCAACTACACATTATATCCTAATTCGAGACATAGCTATAGGTAGACTAGAAATCAAGTATATAGTTTTGATCAACTAAACTTGTCAAACAAGTTTGAGATAGCAACGCTTGCGAGTTCGACCGAGCAGTGCTCAAACAGTTTTTATACTTTTCTTCAAAATTTTATTGAGTTTCGATTAATGTAAAATGGGTTAATTTTTTCAAAAATCGGAATGCACACATACCAAAGTGAGTCTCATAGATTGTATTATCAACATGTATGGTTACACTGATATATTTCATTGTTGAGATAGTTGTAGCCCAACTATGTTGGTTTATTTTCGAGGAACATGCAATATATGGCTTTTAAGATGTGCCAGGAAATAATGTTGCAGAATTCTGCCCATCCCACTTGTTTTCCGTCTCTTTACTTATTGCTTAGAAATTTATTGAGCCATTCATACAAGTTCCTTTTTCCTGATTGAATAATAATTTATAAGTTTTATTTAATTGATATGTTTTTTCAATATGGAAAAAGTATCTTTGATTCATCTTGCTTTATTTATTTTTTGTTCTCACTTTCAATCTCATTTTTGTCATATATTGGCAGTCCCTGCTTGAGTTTCTTACATCAACCACTTGATTAGTCTCCAAATCATAAAAGAAAGATTCAAACTAATTATAAGTGTGTAATTTTCCTACTTTACCATTAATAAAACCGCAGTGAAATAAAAAGAAGGAACAGTCATTTTATTGATAAAAACGAAACATAATTTACAAATGGAAAATTATGATAGACCATTACGTCGTTGTACCGAGACTGAATGTTTAAAAAGTTAAGATAGCTTATAGGCTTAACTGTTTTCTTTTATTTTTTACAAAAAACTACTAACTTTGCTTCCCCTAATCCTAAGTTAAGTTAAAACTTAAATGAAGACGTAAATTTTCTTTTTGACAATTTATGGTTCAGTCTTTAGGGAAACGGACAATAATAGCTACCGCATTTGTGATTTTATGGCACAATCATTAAAAAAAAAAAAAAAAAAATCTCAATTTCACCTGGACTCATCCATCAAACAACAACAAGAAGAAAAAAAATCAGAAAATATAATTTCGATGAAGAATAAGTTGGGAAAATTACTTGAACTCAGCTGAGATCACCTGTAGTTTCATTATCCTGCTCTGTTATTTCTAGTTGGATTCAATAGATCCACTCTACTTTCTCAGATAATTTTGATTTTTCTGTTTCTTATAACTTTTTATATGTTAGTGTAACTGTTTGATTTTTTTTTTTGATCAATTCGATTTTTTGTAAAATGTTCCAGGATATAGATGGAGATGTAACTAGATAGAAGATACTTGCATATGTAGCGGTAGAACAAGAGGATAAAATGTTTGAAGAAATTCCTAATCTGATTGATTTCCCAAAATAGGAAAATATTGGTTGTTTTTGATTTGTTTGGTACAATCTGATATTTTAGATCTGCCGGGCATATCAGATAACTTCTAATGTGGATTATAAATAAAATAAAGAACCATCGTTGTATAAGTGATTTTAGGTTTTATTTTTTCCAATATAATTATCAATGGAATATAGTTTTTGTCATTTAGATGTTTTCTCCTTGTTAACAGATTATACGAATCATTTATTTGTTTTTTTATATGTATCTACAATGACCTTTGATATATTTTGCGACAATTTGTTCAAGGGTGATCATATATTCAAGTATATCTTCAAAGATATTTCATACAAATATGTGAGATTCTTGGGAACCTGAGGGCTCTGGGTTCACCTCATCGCGCGTTCTTTTTACCTGATGATATGTTAGAGGATGTCATAATTAGGAGCTCGAATGTTGGAAACTGTGAAATGGTTAGGGCTGCACAACGGGTAGGGTGGGTAGGATATGGCCTATACCCGCCACCCTACCTGTTTACTGGCGGTCAAGAAAATCTTTACCCGCCACCCTATCCGCCAAATAATGGATAGGGTAGGATACGGTTAAAAAACTGGCGGGTAGGGTAGGATTGGCGGGTATGAGTAGGGTATGTGCATCCCTAGGTAGGGTGGGTAGGATATGGCCTACACCCACCACCCTACCCGTTTACTGGCGGTTAAGAAAATCTTTACCTGCCATCCTACCCGCCAAATAGTGGATAGGGTAGGATACGGTTAAAAAACTGGCGGGTAGAGTAGGATTGGCGGGTATGGGTAGGGTATGTGCACCCCTAGAAATGGTACATGAAACTTGGTCAAATATTATTCTCCTTCCTTTGTAAAGAGACATTTGTATTATAAGCTCATCCAGTATCAACAATCTCTTTTTCAAGAGCAAACCAGAATTGGATGCGTAGTTACTGTTCTTGGTACCGGTATAGAATATTTCGACCCCCCTTCTGTTTCTCCTTGTTTTACATGGAACATAGTCACTACCGTGGGATTCGAGAGATGGAAGCCAGAAGAATCGATCATCCAATGTTTAATATTGGTGTATCTAGACTCTTCGGTTTGGTCGGTTCGTGCAATGGTATGCTTTCAAAGCCGAATGAGTACACCTATATTTTTAATCCATTAATAAGAGAGTTCCTTAGCCTTCCTAGTTACTCCTCAGATGTGTTAAGACATGTCAGAGTTAGAGGGATTTGAGTTAGAGGGGTTTCCCGTGGATTATATAGCGTACGGATTCTGGCATATTGTTGACTGTGATGTCTATAAAGCGGTAAGAACTATATATTTGAGATATGGGAGATATTTTATGGATCATGATGCTAGACACCCTTCGATTGTTCAGGTTTATACTCTAGGTGGTAGTGTTGGGTGGCGGATTGCTAGAGTCATTCTAGATAGAATAGAATCAGGATCAAAAAGTGGTTTAACTTGGGATGTTCATTGGATTGATACATAAGGGAAGGTGCAATAATGTCGGCAACATCATCCAAACATCTTATCGTATAGATGGCATCTATGGCTTGTGTTTAGAATTCATGATCGTCCTTTATCGTATGCATAATTTTTTATATTCGTTCTCTTAATTTTAGAAAAAAATATAATTCACCATTAATGACCTACTTAGTTTTGAAGGAAAATAAATTTTAATTTAATACTAATGTTCTATCCTTTATTTCATTAAAATAAATTAACATTTCTTGCGTAATGAGTTTATTTTTGGCCTAATGAGTTTATTTTTGGCATGTAAATAATATAAAAATCATTTTAAAGAAGACGAAAGTCTTTTGGCCTTCCATTGATCTTAGGAGCACAGTTGATGGGGTTTTCCCTGTTGATATTGGTAGACCCTCTAATGACGTCAAACTTTTGGGTGGCCCGGTGAGTTTAGATGTGAACTTTATCAGTAATATGATGTTGAGCAGGTGAATAAAACTGTTAAATTAATGTATGCAATCAAGAAGCTCAAATATCCCCAAAGCGAGATGTTGTTACTTCGCAATTGCACTGGTGTGTCTAGATTATATTTTGCAATGCGCACTACCAGTCCTGCTAACCTGCAACCGGCCATTGATCTTTTTGATGATCATTTACTTAAGTACTTGAGATTACTAATCACTGGTGATGGTGCGGGGTTTGGTCATTTGCAACAGCGTCTAGCTACCTTGCCTATCAAAGATGGTGGATTAGGCATTTACACCATGGCGGAAACCAGCTCCTACTACTACCTTGCTTCTCAGAGCCAGACTACTTCGGTGCAGAAGGTGATTCTTGGTAACTCATTATCAACAGACAAAGGTACTGCTTATCAGTTTGCACTTCAGAGATTTATCCAGGTACGTGGATTACCTTGTACCTACTGTGTCAATGATACTGCCCCCCTTCCATGCACTCCCTGGCAGTCACTTATTTTGATGCGGTTAAGAAGCAAATCCCAAGCCAATTTTCTATGTCTGCAAAAGATTCCATCTTGTGGCAGTGTAATCGTGTTAAGCATGCTCAGGACTATTTATTGGCTATACCTATCAGTGGGCTCAATCAGTGTATTGGTCGAGACAGTTTAGAGTCGTGCTTTGATATCGTCTTGGCATCCCACTTTTTGTTGAGAATGGCTTATGTCCAAGTTGTAACAAATCCATGGACATTTTTGGAGATCATGCTCTTCATTTTTCTAAGGATATTGGCCCTAAGTTTCGACATGATGTTGTTCGTGATATAATTGCTGAAATTTGTTACAAAGCTGGTGTGCCTGCACGTAAGGAAGCTTTTCTCGGTTTTCTGACGAATGGAGACAAAGATTTGAAACCTGCTGATATTCTTGTGTTCAACTGGGAAAACAAACATGATGTTTGTATGGATGTCACAGGTGTTTCGCCCTTCACTAGAGAAGGAATTCGCTCATTCGTTCCAGGTAAATCTATAGCTACTGATGTTTCACGCAAACACACTAAATACTTGGACAAGCGTGTTTCACATGGCCATGGTTTGGGAGTCTTAGCTTTCTCCACTTTGGGGGAACTCGGTGAGGACACTTTGTGTTTTTCAAGCGTCCGAAGAACTGTTTAGTTAGTAATGACGCCAGTAGTGGTTTTGGTAGTTTTATTTTTCATAGATTAGGGATAGCTATTCAAAAAGGTGTTGGAGCCCAGCTTGTTGCTAGGATGACAACAAAAAGCTTTGTGTAATTTATTCCCTAATAATATGAGAAAATTTTAAGAATATTAATGATCATATGAGGTAATAATGAACGTAAAAAAATGGTAAATGATATGAAAGAATGTCAACATCATATAGTCATAAACATGCATAATTGTTTCACTCATAGAAATTCCATATTCTACTTAGCTTGTACGTGAAAGCGAGGTAAATCGGAGATATGATATAAATGAAGAAATATTTATTAGGCATTAATATTTATGGCATGAATCAACAAGTGCTCCAAATCAAACGAAGATAAACATAATGGCTATTAAGACATTAAAAAATGGAAACATTAATATTTTCTTTTGGGAATGTATCATGTTAGTTAATGTTAAGATAATGAGACATTATTAAGTTTACAATTAATGAAACCAATTTTTATTGTAAATTAACTTACGCTTCTATTTGATGAAACCTAAAAACATTTTCTTATCGATCGAATTTTAATTTATTGTAAATTTTACAATCAAAACCATTTTTGGCACTATCAAAGTTGGGTGTGCATTACGATATAGTTTATGTGTGTGTGAATTATGGTATGAGTTCTTTCTCCCAATGTTGATTTTTTTTATCATATGAGATTATTATCCTTAAGATCATTATGTCGAGATTTTTTAGTTATCACCACAATGATACTAGAGTGTTTTATCTTAGCAGTAATAAAAGATTTATGGTCAGCACGAACATGCCAAACCATAAAGCAAGGTTCAACAATTATTGAGTTATAGTAATATTAACATTATTACTGAGTTCTTTGGCAATTACCACAGTGATTTCAAATAATTTCCAGTCATAATTGTTATACTGTCAAGTGCTTATAAAATTATTTTTCTTAAATATGTTAGAACAACAATTACCCACAGGTGATTTGAGGTCACATGTTTAAGAAAAATATTGAAAGATGTGATCTTTATTTGATCATACAATATGGATCTGAATCGATTTATGTTTTAATGTGTGTCTAATGTCATCTGATAGACACATTTTTGTGTCTAAATTGTCCTCAATTTTCTCTATGTTGGTACTCGATTTTGTACTTATTTTAGTGTTTTGTGTGCTTGTAGGTATTTTTGGAAAATAAACGTTTTTGGAAGAATCGGCTCGAAAAACTGCTAAAGGCACCCCCGGATGACATTTGCTAAGCGGACCTCAGATTTGGCTAAGGGGAACCCGCGGTTATGTGCAACCCAAATTTGTTCTCAGCACCCAAATTACTATCGGCACCCCAAAAGAAGGATAAGAGGCACCCTTCATCTTCAACATTCAAAAAGAATATTTGCGGGAAATTTGGTTCCACCGGTAAAGGATTTATTATCTTTAAGATAAGAATATATTCTTTCTTTATAAACAGGAAGAATTTGAAGAAAAAGGAAGTTATCTTGTATAAACGAGAGAGATATCCTTGGAAGATTTTATCTTGGATTTTATTCTGCGAATTAAAGAAGATATGAGTTTAGTAAAGAAATATGGAGAATAAAGAGAAGGAAAAATTCCTGAAGATATTTTTAATTAAAAAGAAGAAGATTTTGGAGTTATGGAAGAATATATTTGAGTAATGTGTATTTGTGTGTATAAATAGAGAGCTGGAGAGCACATTTAAGAATGGAGAGTTAGGGGACGGAATAGAGGTGAGAATCGGGAGTTGAAAAGCTGGTCTCTGCTGCTTCCATTAAAGAAGAAGAACACAGAACAGCAGTCAAGAACAGTCGCAGAAACCGTTGCCTATAGTTTCAAATTCAATATCTTTGTAACAGTTTTTGTAACAATTATTTCGAAATCGCAACAGTCTGTAAGTGTTTCTCTGTAACAGTGGGTTCTGTAACAATTATAACTGTTACAAACACACTGCTTTATACCTTTTCTCCTTGCAAACACCTTTTTGAGCAATGAAAAATTCATTTGAGTGTGTTTTCACCATGCAGAGCTAGAACCCATCACTGGGACGACGGAGGAAGCAACTTTTCATGAATGTGGTAAATGAATTAATTCTTTTATTGACTTTTTGCATAGATTTAATTGTTTTATGATTTCTATTAATTACTTGTTATTTTTTCTGATGTCGCATGCTTGGTTTAAATTACTTTTGATACGTCATGCTTGCGACTTACAAATAATGTTTTATGAAATCTATTGTTGGCAAAGAATTAGAGTCACAATGTCTTTTGTTTGAGCTACATTGTCTAGAGTTAATGATTGAACCACAAGAATATGAAAAGTAGTGAAATCCTGCGTCTCAGTGCCTCTTCATCTTGTGACATAATTTGTATATTTTTAGTGTTTTTCCTTTGTTAATCCTAAAAACAATTTCAACAAGTCTAAGTGAACGAATCATCTTACTACAACATCATTGAAAAATAAAATCAATTTTTGGCGCCGCCGACGCGGAATTGCTTTTAGGTTTTATTTGTTCTATTTTACGCGTTTTGGTATTTTTGTTTGCTTTCAGATTTGGAGCTAAGATAAAGAAAAAAAAAGTGCTGAAAAGAAAATCCCAAAAAGGAAAGAAAAGAGAAATCCAAAAGGAGTGAAGAAGAAGAATATTTTATATATTATTTTATTTTTTTAGAAATTGTAATTAGGGTTATATTTTTGTAATATTTTTATTTTTGGACCTTTTTTTTTCTTTTTGGACTTTATTTTTGGACATTGGACATTAATTTTTTTTTAAACCCTACGGAAGGGTAGTTTCAAATATAAACTGCACAAGGAAAGACGGCGATTACGATATCGCCTCGGACCCTCGGGTTCGTACATGGCATAGGAGTCGTGGCCCGAGTCGAATCCAACGGTTCATCCCCCGTCTGGAACGGGAGGTAAGAATTCTAAACGCTCGCGAATCCCCTGTCAGCGGGTTTACTGGATGATTTTGTATGAATATATGTTGAGGAATCGAATACGGCTGTTTTAATTTCCTAGTAAAGGGCAAGGCCTGGCCATACAAGATAAGGGTTCGGATTTCATCGCCGTTCTCTTCTTGCCCGCCTTAGGAAAACGAAACCAAACGCGAACCTAAGCCTAAAATTTTGACTAGAACGAGACCGATAGGGTAACGAGCTTAATAGGAAAGTCATTCGAAAAATATTGGTTACTCTTTTAAGCATACTTCGAAGTTCATGATGGTTTCTATGAGTTGAATGCGTGACTGAGCCGCCTTGTAATGCGGTGAGGCCTTGGGTATCAAAGTTCCATGCAGCTTCCCTCGCCTCTATTCAACTTACTTTGACTCGGATTGATTACAGAGGGGTTTGCTTAAATTTTAACGAATTCCCTTTCGAAGGATTAGAAGCTGGTCTAGAAACAATCTAAGTGGAGTCATCATGCTTTTTGTTTTCTAGATAAAATAGGCTTGTTGTGGTCGAGTCAGCCTTCTTTGTGCCTGTTTAGAATCCCCTTGCAGTTAGGATGTCGAACTGGTATAGCCAATACAATGATCATCCAACCGAGCAACATGGACATTACTCTTTTTATGATCATAGTGTGAATAGTGGTTGGGAACGCCAACCTTTTCAATATTTTGGGTCATACCATGGTGAGCCCAATTACTATCCGCATGCACATCAGTCTTACGAGAAAGAAGATTATAATACTAGTTCTTCGTATTTAGAGGATACAATCAAACTTTTGAAAAGTAGTCCTTTTTATGATCCTTCAGTTCCTATTCCTTCTCTAGAAGAGTCTCTCAGGAGTTTAGCTGAGTCGACACGAAAGTTAGCTGAATCGACATGTAAGTTAGCTGAGGTGAATAACGTAGTTATGGACGAAAGCACTTCAACAACGACTGAATCTTTAGAATATATCCTCAATAGATTAACTCAAACTTAGATCCAACACTAAGGGATCTTTCTTTGGAGGAGACCCTTGAGAGGATAGCTGATTCGACACGTAGACTTGAGAATAGTGTATCCAATAATACCTTTGAGAATGAAGATAGTTATTCACATAATCAAGATGACAAGGATAAAATTGGTAACACTACTTGTTTAGATGAGGTCCAACCATTTTCATGTTATTATAATGATTATGATGAGGATAGTGTTGATGAAGAATTTGAAATAAGTAGGCATAGTGATCAGAAATTTGTTACTCCAATTGAACTTAATAATGATAATGTTTCTTGTTCAAATCCAAATAATTTTAATAATTATTCACCTATTCAAAAGGACGAGGATTTGACTAGAGATACTCCTGTTTTAGACGATGTAGTATTTCCTTATGATTACGAAGCCAACGATAATTTAGAGGAACGAGTTTATTCTGAGAATATTGTTTTAGAGTCTAGCAATTTTGAAACATTAGTATTATATGAAGAAGACGAACTCGTAGAGATTTTCAATATGAGTGAGGATGCATCAACTGAGTATAATCTACACGAAGCAATTGACCATTTTCAGGATTCCGATGATCTAGAAATTAGGGAAATTGTAGCTAGTCTATCTAGAGACACCCAAAACTCTAAGTTTGGGGGTGATTATCATTCTCCTTGTGCCTTACCTTTATCTCTTACAGAGATCCCTCACTTGGGACTTGATATATGTGCCTCATCCATTGTGCCAGATTACCTTCATACTAGCTCTCCCGAACCTAATAATGTCCAGGAAGAAGTTCAGTTATTAGAAACCCATCCTCTGGTTGATATGGTTTACCCAGGCTATGATACCCAGATTAATTTTTTTTCCCACCAAAAAATTTTATTCCAATTGTGGGAACGTTTGAATTTCAGATGTGTCGGTTATTGAGTTTTGAGACTAAACCTAATTACTTTAAGAGATTAGGGTCGACACATTTGTTTAAGGAAGACCACCACGTTCATTATGGTCAGCTGTGTAAGTCAAATTTGATTGACTTAGAGGATCCCCAGTTATTCAGGTTACTTTTATGTGCTTCTAAATTCTTAGTTGAGTATTTTCAGACTCTACAACCTGACCTTCAGGATCCTTCCTTTGAGGAAGTCCAGCCAATGAAAACCTTTTATCTAGACCCTTTTATAGAGCCTGAACCTGAACCACAACTAGATATTGTTGTCTTAAAGTTAAATAAGGGTATGTTCGGTATCTTCATGGTCTGTTACGATTTTCTCTTCTTTTGGGTAACACTTTTTGATTCATATGACCCGCAATTATTCCGGATGCTGCTATATGAATCTTCGTGGTGACTAATCCTTTCTTAGTCTGGCTGAAGACTTTAAACTTAACACTTCTTGGGAGGTAACCCAATCTCATGCAACACGGTAATATCTTTCCTTAACTCTTTTGCTTCAAATGGTAACAGTTCTCCTTGTTCATATGATTTTAATTTTATCTTTAGAACATTGAGGACAATGTTAGATTTAATTTTGGGGGTATGGGAGAAAAATTTTAGTTGCAATAAATAAACTCCAGAGCCTAGAAATTTATGCCTATTAAGGATTTCACTAACCAATCTAACTGGATGGGAACATTTTGGTTGTAGGAGTTGAGGAACCAATCTAATTAGATGGAAACATCTAGAAGAGTCTATTCATAAAAGCACAGAGATCAGGTGTTAGAAAAGAAAACATGGTAGTTTCGCCATATCCTCGTGATGGAAACATCGAAAGAATCCTGATCACTTTTTTTTTTCTTTTTACTAGTACTAGGGTGAAATAGAGTGACTGAGACAAAAAAAAATTGAGACCAGACCACCAGACCAACCAGAATAAATACAATAAAGTCGACCACTGGTACCCTTGTATTTTCCAGTGAGTTGACCTAGAGTTAGGATTATCGACCACTGGTTCCCTTGTATTTGTCAGTGTGTTGATAGTAGTCCAGACCAATATCTCAGTCCATTAGGATAGGTTCACCTTAGTCAACATCATCTACGTTTTTCTCTACATCCATCTTCTTAATCTATCCATGTGATTGGTTGACTCCGGTTTACGATGTCCAGAAACTATCTGAGTAGAGCTCTGTCACTTTATATGAATTTTAGTATGCTTGAGTGCAAACTCGTGTACATCAATTGGAATTTCGCATCAGGATACTTCCTCCTGTAGTCAATAAGTATGCCAACCAAGGAGATTCTTTAGTGCCTTCCAAGGTTCTGTGTAGATAGCTAGGGTCTGGAGTAAAGGTTTTGTTGGTACACCTCTGGTAAACCCCCCAGAGACAACACTCCGCCGCTAGGGCCACCTAGCGGTTTAACGGCTTGCTGCACATGCTAAGTGTAGACTTTATTTTCTAGAATAAATTTGCTCGAGGACTAGCAAATAATAAGTTTAGGGGTATTTGATAGACACATTTTTGTGTCTAAATTGTCCTCAATTTTCTCTATGTTGGTACTCGATTTTGTACTTATTTTGGTGTTTTGTGTGTTTGTAGGTATTTTTGGAAAATAAACGATTTTGGATAGGCCTGTCAATATTTGTCCGATATCCGGTATCCGTTTCCGAGTATTCGAAATCCTATAGGATTTTATCCGTTTTATCGGATATCGGATATCAGATCGGATATTTTATCGGATATTTCTTCCTTAACATATCGGAAACGGATTAGACCCCATCCGAAATGTTGATATCCGATAGTATAGGAACTTATTTATAATTTATCCTAATTTCGAGTCTAGTATCGGATATTATCGGATATTGTCGGATAAATATCCCATAAGTGTCAATTATGAAAATGTTTTACAAGGGTTTTTAAGCTTTTTTGTTATAACCGGATACTATCGGATATTTATCGAATATCCGACAACTTAGCCTATCGGAATCGATATCTGATTTTGATATCCTATAGGATATTATCGGATATCGAATATCCGGTAGTGCTTAACATGTCGGATATCGGATTTCTAAATATCCGAAGGATATTCTTCCATTGACAGGCCTAATTTTGGAAGAATCGGCTCCAAAAACTGCTAAAAGCACCCCCGGAGGACATTTGCTAAGCGGACCTCAGATTTGGCTAAGGGGAACCCGCGGTTATGTGCATCCCAAATTTGTTCTCAGAACCCAAATTACTATCGGCACCCTAAAAGAAGGATAAGAGGCACCCTTCATCTTCAACATTCAAAAAGAATATTTGCGGGAAATTTGGTCCCACCGGTAAAGGATTTATTATCTTTAAGATAAGAATATCTTCTTGCCTTATAAACAGGAAGAATTTGAAGAAAAAAGAAGTTATTTTGTATTAAACAAGAGAGATATCCTTGGAAGATTTTATCTTGGATTTTATTCTGCGAATTAAAGAAGATATGAGTTTAATAAAGAAATATGGAGAATAAAGAGAAGGAAAAATTCCTGAAGATATTTTTAATTAAAAAGAAGAAGATTTTGGAGTTATGGAAGAATATATTTGAGTAATGTGTATTTGTGTGTATAAATAAAGAGCTAGAGAGCACATTTAAGAATGGAGAGTTAGGGGACGGAATAGAGGTGAGAATCGGGAGTTGCAGAGCTGGTCTCTGCTGCTGCCATTAAAGAAGAAGAAGAACACAGAACAACAGTCAAGAACAGTCGCAGAAACCGTTGCCTATGGTTTCAAATTCAATATCTTTGTAACAGTTTCTGTAATAATTATTTCGAAATCGCAACAGTCTGTTAGTGTTTCTCTGTAACAGTGGGTTCAGTAACAATTATAACTGTTACAAACACACTGCTTTATACCTTTTCTCCTTGCAAACACCTTTTTGAGCAATGAAAAATTCATTTGAGTGTGTTTTCACCATGCGGAGCTAGAACCCATCACTGGGACGACGGAGGAAGCAACTTTTCATGATTGTGGTAAATGAATTAATTCTTTTATTGACTTTTTGCATAGATTTAATTGCTTTATGATTTCTATTAATTACTTGTTATTTTGTCTGATGTCGCATGCTTGGTTTAAATTACTTTTGATGCGTCATGCTTACGACTTACAAATAATGTTTTATGAAATCTATTGTTAGCAAAGAATTAGAGTCACAACGTCTTTTGTTTGAGCTACATTTTCTAGAGTTAATGATTGAACCACAAGAATATGAAAAATAGTGAAATCCTGCGTCTCAGTGCCTCTTCATCTTATGCCATAATTTGTATATTTTTAGTGTTTTTCCTTTGTTAATCCTAAAAACAATTTCAACAAGTCTGAGTGAAAGAATCATCTTACTACAACATCATTGAAATATAACATCATCCTCTCTCTTGATTTTCTAACTTGAGTGTCAGTTTTGACATAAAAATAAATAAATAAAGATCATGATTAAGAAAATGCGAAATAATTTTTCATTATTTCGTATAAAATTCATAAAAGAAAATTTACTTAAATCAAATCATTATCAAGTTGAGTAAACTGTTACATATTTTCATGAAAATTGTTGTTTTATATCCAAAATTTATTGCATCCTCTAAAGAAATTGAGGTTCAGTTTTTGGATACATTTTTTTTTTGGATACATTCTCAAATGTTTGTGAAAATGATATTCATTGCCTATTCTAAACATCCTTCATTTTAATCCATATTATATCCCTTATTCATCACGATTATTCAAACTTGCGTCACATTAAACTAGTGATGCATCAAATAATTTTTCTTCAATGAAATTTATTATTGAAACATACTTATAGACTTGCTTAATGCTCGATTTTGGGTTAAGAAAGGTTCGCTATGTTTGGGTATTTTTCAATTAAAGGGTGTTGGTATTTTCACAATTTATGTATGACATGTTTTTGGATAAATGTTTAATGCTTTATGGTTACTCATAATTATTTATAATCGAATAATTTTATGATCAGATCAATTATGTCCATCTAATTGAGTGGGACCATGCAATGTCACAAGAAAAGCTAGAGTGATATTTGCAATTGTACATGTTTGATGGATTATTTAGTTATTACCGTAGTGATACTAAATTCTTATCTTGTAAGTACTGTATATCTTGAGTCCTCTTATTAGTATTGACTTAACGATTAGAAAAATGCTACTCACAAGTAGTTTTGGTTCACACTTTTATTTAAACACTAAATTTATCTAAATGTTTCATATACATGTGAAATAATAGCCGCCACCCAAAGGTGACTACAATTCACATTATAGTAGGTTGAACATATTTATAATTATTTGAGTTTGTTAATACATTTTAAAACGAGATTTGTCCATAGGTGATTCTAGTTGTAGTGTTAAACAAACATAATGTTGTGTGTATGAGAAGGTAAAATATTTGCATATGTTTTTCATGTCTCACATTGTTCCTTGCTAAGGTTTTACCCACAGGAGAATCTTATCGAAGGTATGAAACTATTGTAAGCTTAATTGTCATATATCTTTATTATAATTTTTATCCTTTGTTCTTAAATTATTGATTGTGGGCTTATTTCGTAGACTTTTTACCGTCCAATTTTTGGAGAATAAGTTTTTACCTGGTGATTTTTCGTGTTACTCTGTACAACAATGAATTGCATTATGAATCTCAAATTATGAACGTTTTCTCAAACATTCATTACTGAAATTGAGAGGAAATTATATAGAAAGTGGAAATCATAAATTCTGATAAAAGAGGTGAATATTGTGAAAGGTATGACAAAATATGATGATATCCTATATCTTTTACGCAGTATCTCCAAAAGCTTGGAATTGTTGCCCAATACACAAGGACAATTTATCCTTGGCATAATAGCGTATGTCAAAATGCTAAACCATACTCTTATGAAAATGGTTAGAAGCATGATGAGTCATGTATAATGGCCATACATTTTTGAGTGTATGTTCTTCCTACAACTGTGTGATGTAAATAGATTTCCGAGCAGCAGCTTCAGAGACATACTTTGGACTGTAGAAAGGCTGGAAACCTAGTTTAAACCACCTTTAATTTATGGTTTTCAGTTGGAGGCGAGGGCTTACATTTTCCAAGAATTAAAATTGGATTTGAAAACTATTACCCGTTCATTGGTTTTCCTAAATAATCCAAATGATACTCTTTAATGTTCTAACTGTAGTATTAGATTTATTGAAACCGAGTAAGTTCATTAGTGATGGCATAATCATTGGGAGTAGGTGGATATATTTGTTCAAGAAGTCATCATAACGTTCTCTTTATTTACGATCTCTACAGATATTATGAATCTTCTCATTATCGGAATGTTAGATAATGAAAGACTACAAATTACTGATCCAATACTCTATAATAAAACTACTGCCAATAAAGAAATTTTTTGATAACAACATGAACCAGCATTAAGAAGGTCTCAAAAGAGATGGAAAGAAAGTTATTCATGTTGTTTCAGTGATTTGCTTATATGAATTTATTTTATTTTGATATGGAATGGTAAAGACTCGGTTTCCGATTCACGAATATTATGTGTAATAATTTTTATTAATAAATTGATGCTATGTGAGCGAAAATCAATGGTTGAAAGTCAAGTCTCAAATATTGTTCGAAGGACACAAGTCAGTTGTATTAAAGTGGGTCTTTCTAACCTAATACGAATGTAATAGCAATTATAAACGATATAAAGCAAGAGTTGTATCCAAAGATTTTACTCTAAAATGATGCTTAAATTATAAATAAATATTTCTCTCGTGTCAAAAAAAAGACTTATTATAGTATTATTGCTCAGTATGACCTAAGAGTTACATTAACTAAATGTGAAAATAGCCTTTATTAATGATAAATTTTAGTCTATAAATTTTAGAAATCAAAGTATGAAATTTAAGCAGCTTTCCTTAATGGTATATGAATTCAATAAAACTATAAATGTTTCCAGTTTTGGATGAAATTATTACAAGATTTATGCATATACCTCAAGATCAATGGGAGAAATTCATACTCTTGGTCTTGTATGTTA
This sequence comes from Papaver somniferum, assembly GCF_003573695.1. Lineage (NCBI taxonomy): Eukaryota > Viridiplantae > Streptophyta > Magnoliopsida > Ranunculales > Papaveraceae > Papaver > Papaver somniferum. The sequence goes on from NC_039366.1 coordinate 32,140,881, forward strand.
AGACATACTACTTACGAGTAGTGGTCTTGACTTTATGCAAATCTCATTTATTTATTTATTTTGAAATAAAGGATATCAATGAAGCTTACCATGTGATAGTACATATCATGTGGATTATTAAAGCTATCATATAAAGCACATATCAAATTTTTGAAGAATTTTTGAGATTTCAACATATCTAGCAAATTTTGTGTCATATTGAATAGAAGATATAAATTTAATCTTCATTATGTCTTAATTCTAGTATGGAACACATAACGAGATGTTGGTGCGTTAGTTAAATGCCTAATGAATCGAAAGAACAATTTACGGGAAAGTCATCAAGAATCCTGAGATGATAATGTTGAATTATGCCCTACAATTATTTAACCAATCTAATTAGAGTTGATTGGATTTTCAAACTTCAATTTTGGTGGATGTAAGGATTCTATAAAGGAAGAATCCATTAATTTTAGTTTCACAATTGAGTTTGAATATTTTTGACTACGAGACTTTGAGATTTAAGTTTGTCCCTACACCGCTGAAATTTATCGTCTTAGCTTCGTAGCGTTAAAGTATTATATGATACAAAAGGAACAAAACACATGAACCTTGAGTATCTATATGTGAATCAAGTAATTCAGAAACAATAGTTGTTTAATTACCATTTAAGCACAACTGCATCCACATATGAACTTATTAAACAATTACCTTTTTAAGAAAAGATTGAAATTTTAGGTCAGTGGGAGTAACTGATTATTGAATTCAACTAGTTCATGTGCTTATTTTTGAACACTTATTGAGCTCTTATCGATGTTATTCTAGATATATTTATTTATCCATGTTTAATATACATTTATGTGAGTGGATGATTGTTAACAGAAATCGTCTTTCTTAAAGACATCACTGGACCATTATGATACTCCTATTTAAGGCCTAGTTGACCGAGGTACATATATTGTGGTACATGGAAGGGAACATGTTGATAACAGGACAATGTACTTGATCAAGGTATTATGTTAACCATTAAATTTTGTTTAGCAATTATGTGCGCCTTATGTTTTCGATGTTTAACCATTATTTAAATTATCTCATGGACCAGTAAGAGAATGTAAGATAATTTCCATTAGGTCGAATTGTCTCATTTTCCCATGTGGTAATCTGGATATTGCTAAACATCTTAGGTTTCTATAAGGGGTTATTTCCTAATTATCTCTTCCTTGATGGACAGTCAAGATCTAAAGCTTATTGCTACAACTTTGGGAACTTGGTCCTCTCTCTACATATGAAAGAGACACAATAACTATCAATGTTGTGTCTAAGAAATTACTCATTACGACTAAGATGAAGAGAGAGACACAATGACCTCCACAAGGTAAATCTGCTGCTACAAAAATGATCTTGTCGTACTACGGACTAGCGCTACCATGTATTTTTAATAATATCTACTTGCATATTTATCGTGTGATTATCATGAAGTTCACAATTCTATAATCACGTATCTATAAACTTAAAACTTATAATGGTCACTTAAGAAAGAAGGAAAAGGGGCAACCTGGAGTAGGCAATTTCATATTGCTGGTCATGGTCATCGTTTCACGTTTTTAGCCCTTAGTAATACCGATGAACTCATATGCTTCTGTTCAAATGGAGATATCTGTGTTTATAGCAGGGATTCAGAAGTTGTAATCACTTTTCACAGAGCATTTTTTCCCCTGATTCATGTTGGGATTTTACACGTCGACAGTTTCCTGGTACTGAAAGATTTGTGCAACTAGGAAGAACATGTGAAGAAAATTGGAGAAGAATAGATGATTTTGAGAAATCATCATTTTATTGTTCCCTATGACTGCATGTGGCAGTGTGTTTTGGTTTCTGTCATTTGAATTTGGTTTGTGCCCAAGTTTGAATGTATTTTTTTCTGGCATTTGTACCCAGTGTATTTTGTACAAAATGCTTTCTGGTATCTAGCATATGAATTTGGTTTGTATTGTACCCAAGTTCGAGTGCATTTTGTACCCAAGTTTGAATGCACGTTTTTTGGGTAGCCATCAAACTGAAGTTACAGAACAAGCGCACACTGCACACTTATCAGCTTAATTCCATATGTAGTTACATCTTTGGCCGGAGCATACCCAACATACTCTTTTGTGGTGTCCACTGTCACATATTTTCCCGGCCTTGTTTTATCAGCGGGCACCTGATGTACCTTCTCCGGCTGCTTTGACGAGGGAAAATCGCCGTTTTACCAATCTGATCTATTGGTAATTCGGAATCGTCGATCCAGTCGTACTAGTAGTTCACTCCTCCACTGTCAAAAACTGCAGCTAGTGATTATTCACTTCCAGGATTTATCGAAGTCTACTTCTGGTTCAGCCAATTCAGTTAGGGCTACTGGTGCTTGCATATCCCGTTCTTCTCCAGTATCATATTGACAACCATCTACCATCACCAAATTTCCTTCCATTGGCTTCTATTTCTTAAACCGACAATCTTTTGGGAAGTGACGGAACCATAACTTAGATTAAATGTCCATCAATTCCATACAAATTAAATTTGATCATCCACTCGCTTATCTACAGGTTGGCCGCGGGTGGCTGGATAACATCTACGGTCTTGTCATCTATCAGATTCATTCGAAGAATCCGGTGAATACTCACTCGTATGAGCTCCCCCTGTACGAGATTTCTTCTCACGCGGATTTTTAGGTCTGCCTCCCTTATCTTTCTTTCTAAAGTTTCCCCTACTTTCATTACTGAAGAGTGCCTCTTCTTCATCCCTAATAGAGATACTGCTAAATCATCTCTTGGTCCGCTAATAGATTTTCTATTTCCGTAAGAGAAGGTTTATTTTGCCAACCTCGGCCTTGTGTCCAAGTGACATGAAACTGGTACTCCGGTCTTAGCCCATTTCTATTATTCTTAATAATTTTTCTTCTAAAATCTTATTTTCCGACCAACAAACTCCAGACGTGTTAACGAGATCTTCCATTAATCCTTTGCAACACCCAATCGCAGCATATATGGTCCCGACCAACAAACTCATAATCTTAGACAGTAAACAATCACGATAGACGATTGTTCAATCCTAAGTCTTTTAGGCATGAAATCAATTCTAAGTTAATTACATAATCCAGTAATAACTTACAAAGATTATGTCATTGTCCCAGTTACGAAGTTCAAAAGATAGACGCTTTACTTTGTAGTTCAATATACCTAAGTCGTGAAAAAACTTGGATATTCTTCTTTGATACTTTGATCAAAATAAAATGATCAAGTCTCTAATAATAGAGTTTCATATATATAACTTCGCATGTTATATTTTCAATCTAAACGACCTGAAAATAATGTATGTATAATGGAAACAAGTCAAGTCTTGTATTACTAACTCTAAGTAGAAGGATGATGTCTTCGTTGATGTCGATACATCTTCAGAATCTTCAGGTCTTGAATTCAGAGTAATACTTATATGTCTAAACATTTCTAGACTTCCTAGTCTAGCCTAACGAAGTTGATTCTAGTATCTAATCAAACAACTTTGAGTTTTGATACTAAAATATGACAACCAACCTTGATATACCAATGCTTGGTGGGTTCAAATGAGCAATGCTCTAACACGCATGTAGATATTAAAGTTTACCACTTACTCTCGCAGTTATGCAATCAAGGAGCAAAGAAGATTCCTATATATTAAACTTATATTTATTCGAATTATGTTATTTTGTTTCGTTAGTTTATGAATTGATGAATTTAGTTGGTTTTAAAATTGTTGTGTTTGCCTAAGACGCGACAAAATGACTACAATTTGGGCCAAAAATGATGGTATTTTCCCTGTTTATTTATCTATAATTGGTATACGTGTTACTAGATAAAAACCGATTGTTCATTTTCTCCAGCATTACAATTTCAGAATCGGTCTATATTATTTGCAACAAAGACCGATTATGAGAATTTCATTCTCTTGTTTTTCTAGGGTTCAGAATCGGTATATATAGATATAGTTACAGACCGATTCTGAAACGAAAAAAATTCAGAATTTTGACCACCTAACAGAATTGGTCTATATGGTGAAACATGTACATAGTCCGATTTTTGTAAGAAAAAATTACACTTTTCATGTATGTTTTTTTTTTACAATAATCGGATTACATAAGATTCCTTATAACCGATTGTTGCGAGGAAGATTTTAGATGATTTTGCAAGAAACAAATATGTCTATGTGGACATAATTAACTGCCGGTTCTGTGGGTTGATTTCAAAAAACTAGCGTGTAGTGTTAATCTATATAAGGACACCCCTTTTTCCAAACACATTTTCCCCCAAACTTGTAACTTAGAGGTACTTCTACTTCACAGACTTCTCAAATAGAGGTTGGAAAATGGATTGGGATCCGGAATAAGATACGCAATGTTTCAGAAGAGAGTCAAAGAGTTCTATTATGAGCTATTATGAGCGCACCACGAATACAAAAAACAGTAGATGGAGAGACTCAGCGTTTCGATTCACATACATAAAAAATGCAATGCGAGAGTATCTTAGATTTATAAAAATGGTGTACAACCATCATCCACATGATCCTCTTAGTGAAAATGTGAGTAATCCCATATTTTTATACGTATCTCGCCGTTTAATGTTCACATAATAACATGTAATAGTTCATTTAATTACAGTTGAAACAATTCAATGGCCTACGACGCATTCGTAATGGGAAAAAGAAGTTCATTCACCACAAGGAATATGCAGTGTTGTACTGTCGTGCACGGTGGTTCATTCACGATGTATGGATGGGCAAGATTCAAAAATTCGAATACTAAATCGTCATATGTAATGCGCTAATTTTCTGAACTATGTAATGTGCCTATGGGTAAATATTTTGTTTATCAAAGTATCACATAATCAGTCTATGTTTACATTTATAACCTCCGATTCCAATAATCGGTTTATGTGGTTAGTAATAAGAACCGATTCTAGGTGTTAATCTTCAAATACAAACATCAACCCAGAATCGACCTGTGACTGCATGAACATCTACCAATTCTGGATTGATTTTTGTCAAAAGAAATCAAAAAAAATTTCATATTTCAATGATGAATTATCGTTAGTTGATTTATAGATTAAATTGATTAAACATCTACAAATCACCAGAATTGACACTAATTAATCAGGAATAAATTTACCAATAATAAAAAAAAAATAGTTGGGTAAGAGATTTTCCCTTTTTCTTTTAAATGTCTTATTTTGTCACGTAGTGATAGGTCTCAAACTGGGCAGGTTATTTTTTTTTTTGATACGCGAAAGCCAGACTCAACTCCTACCTGAACCCAGCTAGTTGGACTGGTCCCACTGTCAGACCCAACACAACTAAACCCACTATACAACTAATCTATTACAAACCTTTATGACGGCGGGATCAAACCACTGACTTCCTCCTTACTGGAGTTGATGGGATACCACTGAGCTATGTTATTGGACCCTAGCCGGGTTAATTAGTCCACTGCCCTCCCACTGCTCCCTAATAAATCTTGAAATTGAAAAAAAAATAGAACAAAAAACAGTGAGGATGAAGGAGCAAAAGCATGCTTAATTCCCCATTTCCCAATAGGTGGCATAGGAAGAAGGAACATAAAAAAAAAAAATATGAATAAAATACAAATACAATGACAGGGATAGCAGAACCAGAAAATCAAAGAACATCAACCAGTCCATTAATGAAGTCAAATGTTTAGTCCTTCTGCACTGCAGCAGATATTTCCTTCCAAAAGTAGTAGTAATATTTTCCCCAAAAAGCAAAACAAAATAGGGAGAAAATCCAAAGCCCTTCCACATTTTCTCTTTATAAAATCCCCTCGCCACCACCACCACCACCGCCATGACTGCGCAACTCCCATGCGACGGAGATGGAATTTGTATGTTCTGCAAATCAACACCACCAGAAGTAGAAACCCTAGAATGTAAAACTTGTATTACTCCATGGCATGTCAATTGTCTATCAAAACCACCAGAATCATTATCATCAACTCTTCAATGGGATTGCCCTGACTGTTCCAATGTACTCATTCATAATCCCAATTTCAGTGCTGGTGCATCATCATCATCAACCAATTCTTCTTTGAATCAACTTGTGAGTGTGATTTGTGCTATTGAGAGTGATACTACACTAACTGATCAGCAAAAAGCAAAGAAACGGCAGGAACTAATTAGTGGGATTAAAGTCTCGGATCCTTGTGAAAATGAAGATGAAAAAAACAAGAAGAAGATGAAGAAGAAGGAGAGTGATGTCAAGGATATTTTGCATGATAAGCTTATGTGTCTCATTTGCATGCAATTGCCTCATAAACCTGTTACTGTAAGTAAATGTTTATTACTTCATTTTCTTTGATAGTATATTGTTTGATTGATTTTCTAGGAATTTTCAAACCCTCATTTGATGAAAGAAGAAAGGATTTATGATGATGTAGGACTCAATTTGTGAGTTTGTTGTTAATTGATCGGTTGCAGACTCCTTGTGGTCACAATTTCTGTTTAAAATGTTTCGAGAAATGGGTAAACCAGCAACCACGAAAACAAAATTGCCCAGAGTGTCGCAGTAAGATTCCTGACAGTATGGTGAATCAACCAAGGATTAACGCAGCCCTTGTGACTGCAATTCGTATGGCAAAGGGAGGAGAGAATAGTGGTTCAGGTTCTCACCGCCACTTGGGACGAATACCTGTTGAAAAGGATCCTATGAATCAGGGTATTGTAATGGTAGGGGAGTATGGTGCAAAATCTGTGGCTCTATCAGGGGACTATGAAGACAATGACAACCATGGAGACTGGTTCCTTTACACCGGAAGGTTAATCTTTAAATCTCTTGTCCTGATATTGTACATACGTGCTTTATGTCTTAGTCTTGGTCAGTTGCACTCTCATGTTACCGTTGAATTGCCGAGATTCATTGCCTAATTTGATTTATTACTTTATCTTGTAAACAGTGGGGGAAGGGATCTCGATGGCAATAACCAGTCGTATGAGAAATCTAATGAAGCTCTGCGTGTCAGTTTCCTGAGAGGATACCCAGTCCGTGTGGTGCGGTATGTGATTGATTCTTTCTTATTCTTCCTTTTCATTTCTTGGCAAGTTGACTCATTCAGCATTAGCTGTTAAAAGTGAAGCAGTTATAATTGGTAATATCGTGCCTAGAAATTTACCAGTCAATTTACCAATGCTAGGACTCTGAGTGCCATTTTATGCTGATTCTACCCTTGTACTGCTTATGTTACATTAATAACTTTTCCACTAAGTCGTGCTAGCAGATTATATCAGACAGCCTACATGTGCATCCTTCTTAAATGGGCACTCAATATTTGCTTATTACGGCTTTTTATCGAGATGTCACTTCTTCTTCTTTTTTCCATAAAGATTATTTCTTGCTCTTTCTAACAAATGGGAATTAGACCAAATTAATACTGTGGCCAAGAGTTATCAAAAGATTTCGACAGGCATAAAGATGCTGAAACAAAAGTTGGCATGGAAATTGGTGATTATGTTTTGAATTTTTAGTTAGCCTGCCATGAAACATGGGTACTGCAACAATAGTTCATTTTAATCAATAATATTTATGTTTGAGATTACTGTGTGCTGTACATCCACTTAAATTCTCTTTTAATTGAACTTGTTTCTTGATTTATATATGTTAAGCTTTCACGATCACAAGTTTAAACTTTCAGGTCTCACAAGGAGAAGCGCTCGTCATATGCTCCACTAAATGGGCTGAGATGCGGAGTTTACAGAATAGAAAAATGTTGGCGAAAAATTGGGATTCAAGTTGTGGCAGTTTCTTTTTGTCTTCTAACCTTATTCCCTGAGCACATGTCTTTTTCTTTCTTGCCAATTTAGGTAGATCTAATGAAAAAGTGTCATTTTACAGGGCCATAAAGTCTGTAGGTATCTCTTTGTTCGGTGTGACAATGAACCTGCTCCTTGGTCAAGGTACTCCGTTTTTCTTCTCGTCATGTTTCATTTCCTTCTCTCTCCCTGATAAAAGCAATTTAGGGCTGTCAAGTAATATTTCTAACTTTATTACTGCAACATCAACTGTAGTGACGGACGTGGGGACCTTCCTAGACCTCTGCCTGTTATTAAGGAGCTTAAAAGAGCAACCAATATTACAGATAGAAAGGACAGTCCATCTTGGGATTATGATGTGAGTTACATTGTTGTTTATACAACTATTTCTCAACTGAGTATTCTCCTCATCTAGAATTGCTTTCCCTCTAGATATTGCTGTTTTAGTTTCAGATATACAATCATTTTAGCATATAAACATTATCTTGTACTCTCAATTTCCTTAATTTTCAATCCTCTCTTAGATATTTTTACATTAGAATAGCTGTTATATTTGAGCACTTTTTTTTTTTTGGATAAGGCAAGATCTTAAAATTAGAAACGTCTCATAACATGCTGAAGAACAGGTAAACTCTGAGAACTCAACATCACCCCACAAAAACACCAAAAAAAGAACAAGAAACTCACTTAGCAATATAAAGTAGACTGTCTCCAACAGTTCCATTCAACTTACATAGAAGTTACAGTTAAAGAGTCCCAATGGTTATGAGAAACAGTACTCAAAACACATTTCCTTTTGAAGCCCAATAGAACAAAATAGATTTGACTTTTCTCACAATTTCTTGGAACGAATTACTCTTGTATTTGAATATAATGTTATTGTCTTCTTGTCACATTTTCACATAATGGCAAATGGAAAATAGCTTTATATCCTCTTATGCTATTCCACTGGCAAAAACAAATGATTTACAGACTAGCAAAAATAACAATTAGTGACACAGCTTGTCCTCTTTTCCCTAAGTTACTAATTGCAGCTATACCTCACTTGCCAAACTAAGAAACAAACCTTCAATGGAATAACATGTTTCGAGAAGATGAGAATAACATGATGCTACGGAGAAACTTATTGTACCTGGATCCAAGCTCCTATGGTGGAAGTATTTTGAATCCGTTCAAGTGGGTCTCTCCATTCTATTTTGAAGTATTCTATGAATGTTAAAATAGAAGAGAAACTGAGAATTTCAATGACTTTTAGGAGGAAGATTGCTGTTGGAAATGGAAAAAACCTCCACCTAATACTGCTGCTGCTGCATCATGTACAACTATAACAGAAAGTGAGCGTGGGAATAATTTACAGACAACAGTGGAAATTGCTGTTTGTAAGGTAAATATGTCATCATGGGATGTCATTTCAATTGAAGATTACAACCCAGATAAAGATTTTATGGTTAGTTAATCCTTTTCATTTCTACAGATCTTATTTGTTTTGGTTTTTCATTTATGGGGGTTTTTAGAGTTAGTAATAAAGAGTGAAATTCTTGGGTTCATGATAATTTAGTAAAATAAGTTATGGGTTCTATTTTGTTTCTTCCAGTTCTTGATTATCTGGTTATCACGATCGAGCTCCTGCATAGGGAATAATGATAACAATGATAATGACGCAGGTTTTAGAGAATCAAGATGATGATAATAGTAACAAACCTGTGCAGACAGAAACTTTTGAAGATTTAGAGAGAGCACAAAAAAAGGCGCAGAATAAGTCCGACAGGAATCAGCTTCTGAACGGTTTGATCTCTCTTTTTCTCTTTCTCTATTGTGAACAAAATGCCGGATCCAAGGTGACTGGTCTTCATAAGGTTTTTGTTCTTATCATACCTTCTTTCTAAGGTCTTTCCTGTTTCTCAATCATGCAGCATTGAAATGTCAACTTTGTCGGGAAGTGATGAATAGTCCTCTGACAACTCCATGTGCTCACAACTTTTGCAAGCCTTGTTTAGAGAGTGTTTTTGCTGGTAAAAGTTCTGTCAGAAAGAGGTACTTTTGTCAGGGAAGATCACTTCGAGCACAAAAGTCAATAATGAAGTGCCCATCTTGCCCAATGGACCTATCTGAGTTCCTTCAAAACCCTCAGGTATGAAAATATTAATTTGTAACATGATCTCCATTGGTGATCATAGAGTAGCTAAGTTCGGGATTACTCTTTTTGTTCCTCAAAGATGCTATTTTGATTGAAGGTAGAAATCAGCTTAACTAGTCTTCTTCCGAACCGCTATAAATTGTTAGTTCTACTTGTTCTCCTTTTTAGAGATATCGATATGTTTCATAATCCTATTAATTACTGATTAATTTTCTGCTTTCTTATGATGAACATTTTAAAACTGTTAAGAACTATCATGCTGCTCCATCACTGGCCTTGATGGCTTCCAGGCTGTTATTAAGAATCTTAGTATTAGATAGACCCCGCTCTTCGAATTTGTCTTTTCTCTCTAGTAGCTTGGAAATTTCGAAATCCTTTTAATCAGATGTAGACCGATTTGCGGAAACAGGTGTGGGACCTGAAAGTTCTGACTAGAGTAAAAAATTATGTATGTGGTTGGACTTCTGCTTTGTTAAGAAATTAAAGCCTTGATATGCTGGAATTTGCTTTGGTGAGCTTGGGGTTTAACCATGAGTTTGTGACAGGTTAACAGAGAGCTGATGGCTGTCATAGAAGATCTCCAACGCCAGGCTGAGGAGGAGAATGATGAGGACGCAAGTGAAGAGACCGGGGTTTTTAATAAGCCCGTAAACATGATTGGAGTCGCTAAAGATGGGAGTGACAATTCTGACATGTTGGATGACATTTTAGAAATCGAGGGGGAGCCTAAGCAGATGAACAAACGCTTGAAGACGAAAGGTTCAGTCTTATCAGCAAATGCAGAAAAATCTGAGTTTAAGAGTAATGAATCTTTGGAGGAGATGAAACTTGATGTTGCAGAAGATCTCCAATTCCAGGCTGGGAAGGAGAATGATGAGGACCCAAGTGAAGAGATTGAGGGTTTTGATAAGCCCGAAAACATGATTGGAGTCGCTAAAGATGGGAGTGACAATTCTGACATGTTGGATGACGTTTTAAAAATTGAGGGGGAGTTTAAGCAGATGAACAAACACATGAAGACGAAAGGTTCAGACTTTTCAGGAAATGCAGAAAAATCTGAGTGTAAGAGTATTGAATCTGTGGATAAAATGAAACTTGATGTTGAAGAAGATATCCAATTCCAGGCTGGGAAGGAGAATGATGAGGACCCAAGTGAAGAGATTGAGGGTTTTGATATGCCCAAAAACATGATTGAAGTCGCTAAAGATGGGACTGACAATTCTGACATGTTGGATGACGTTTTAGAAATTGAGGGGGAGTTTAAGCAGATGAACAAACGCTTGAAGACGAAAGGTTCAGACTTTTCAGGAAATGCAGAAAAATCTGAGTGTAAGAAGATTGAATCTGTGGATAAAATGAAACTTGATGTTGCAGATGAAGGCAATGTTGTGACAAAAGACGCAGTAAAGGAAGTGGTTAAAACTTCAAGAACTTTTACCGCTAAGCCCAAACCTAAACGTGGTAGTGGAGGTGATTGCTTGCCAAAGCCTGAACCAAGCAAAAGAGGTCGGCAGAAGAAAACCAAGGAGACAGCAGTGGCTGTTGTTGCAGATGAAGGTAATGATTCACCATCTAGCCCTCTTCAAATCGGTTAAGATGACAACAGGGATTCTGTATTGTTTACGAGGGACTAGAGTCATATTGCAGATTGCAGAAAGGTTCATACGTACATAGTGATGCGTGGTGTTCTATTTCGGTCTCAGCAATGGGTCTCTAGAAACCTCGGTTAGGACTTGGGGTCTGGCTAACTTCTAACTCAAACCAACCTCCGACAAGTTCCAACCCTGTGTGTGTGACCTATGATTTTCTACTTGTACTGAGCCTCCTTGTACTCCTGTGGTGTTCAATGGCAGAGTGACGTCTACTTGGTCGACCTACGTACATAGTAATACGTGGTGTTCAATTTTGGTCTCATCAATGGGTCTCTAGAAACCTCGGCGGGAGTTGGGGTCTGGTTAACTTCTAACTCAAACAAACCTCGACAAGTTCCAACCCTGTGTGACCTATGATTTTCTACTTGTACTGAACCTCCTTGTACTCCTGTGGTGTTCAATGGCAGAGTGACGTCTACTTGACCGACTTATGTTATTGCTCAGTCTGCTTTCGTTTTTCTTCTTCTATTTTTATGGCAAACCCAAGCAGGGAATTTATTAATCAAAGAAGAGAGGAAACGAAAAGAAGGGACGCATTCGACCAAACCTCAAAAAAACAAAAAAAGAGTAAAAACAAATAAAAATTCTTGTTGTTGCTCAATCACTCTCGCTCCTTGTTTTGGCCATGGTCACTCATTTTAGACTAGCACTTGCCTTATTTCAGCACTCCCTGTCATTGACTGTAGTTGCATTTGGTAGTGCTATTCATCTCCTGCCAAAATAGCTTTCTCTGCCATTTTCTACTCTGCATGTTTGCAATATCCTGTTTTTCTTTATGGTGGGGGATTTCTTTGTAAGTTCCCTTTGTTTCTTCAAGTTTCACTCTGTAAATAATTCTCCATTTTTCTTTTGATAGTTCTGAAGATGGTCCGGAGAAAAGAGATGACTGGTGGGGGTGATAATTCTACAACTACTGGCACATCTAGCAACCACCTGGCTGTGAGCAGAAGTTTAGTAAAAAGATCTACAGATGTGAACAAGATGAAGACTCTTCATGCTACTCCTGCTCTTATTGTTCCAGACTCGTTTTCTACTTCTACCACCAGTGTCACTGCTGCTGCAGAAGGTGTAGCAATTGAAAAGAAGAGTGAAAATAAATGCCATGGAGTAGGAAAAGAACAAGAAGCAACAGACCAGCACATAGAAGAGAGAGATCATTATAATGATGAGCATGAACCGGGTTTCATATTTTTATGCAATGCCAAGACAAAACCGGAAATCTTTAAGTACAGTGTTTTTGGACTCCCTCTTGGGAAAATTTATGTCGTAGAGAACATAAATCCGGGTGCAATGCTTTTCCTCTTTGATGTTAACCTAAAGCTTCTTTATGGTGTATATAAAGCTACATCTAGAGGAGAGCGTGACTTGGAGCCAGCTGCTTTTGGAGGAAGATTTCCGGCACAGGTAACTATCTGACTCATGGGTTCCCTGGATTTTTATAATTTCCAACTGAATCATAAATGATAGAATAAATGTAGATATAGTAGCTACTTTATAGATGTGAGATATGGAAAATCGGTGCATTTCCAATTTCCATACTTTAAACTGTAAATCTTAGGATTGCTTTATTTTTGTAGGTGAGATTCAACATTTTCAGGGAATGCTTACCTTTGCCTGAGAGTGTTTTCAAACACGCTATCAAAGAAAACTACCATGGTGGTACAAAGTTCCAACAAAAGCTCAGTAACTGTCAGGTATGGTGCTGTCACTTAATTGGTTGTTCGTCATTCATTGGATTTGGTTGGTTATATTGAAACTTTGGGTTTCTTTTTTGACGGATTCTGCTATTTAAATGCAGGCAAAGAAACTTTTTGCTCTATTTCATCCCATTGGTTGTCCAACAGTGTCTGTGCTTGGGGCTCCACCTCGACAATCACCGCCAATTGAAGTCTATCAGAATCGACAACCATCAAGGTTGCCACCACCAAATGATCCATATGCTTCACCAGCATTTCACCGAGGTCATGGTACTCCACCACCTCCCATGTCTGGATATATTCATTCAGCTGCTCAAAAACATTGGACTAACCCATATTTTGGCATGGAAGGGCGCCGCACATACTCGCGTGAAAATGCATTGATACCTGCTCATAATCCTTACACCAGGTATCCTGCATATGATACACAACACGTGTTAATCTGAGTTTCTGCTTTATTTTCAGCTCTTTTGCCAATTGGAACCTTAATATCTGACGCTCCTTTCACCATTCTATGATAGGCACAGAGCTGCACCAGATGTGGAAAGTCAGGGAGCAAAAGTTGGCGAAAATGAGTACAATCCTCAATTACTACCAGTGGAGAGGAAAAGAGAGCAGGAAAAACAACTCACTCAACAATTTGGTGGTGCAAGTTATTACTCTACGCATCCATCACATGCAGCAGCAACAACATATGCCATTGAGCCATCTCATGGTCTTCCTGAAACACAAAACTCTGGGTCATCATACATACCACTACAATATCCTCCAAGATTAGTCAATGATGCATCATTTCGTGCTCTTCCTCCGCCGCATCATACTCCACACAGTTCACTGTATGATGCATCAGTTCATGCTCTTCCTCCATTACATCGCACTCCTCCCCCATTATCATATGATCCTTTATGTCAAGCTTATGTTCCTGCAACATCGCATAGTTCTGCTTATTGGGCAGCAGTAGCTCGTGAGGACCCAAACCGGGTTTATATATGATCCTCACCAGAATCCTGAACCTGGGATGTGACCGGTATGGAAGGGTCTTCTAATGATTCACACCCAAGTGCTGTTCCAGCATGCAGTTAACTGGCATCGAGATATCACAAGGTGACAGATGTTGCTGGCATAGTATGCTCCCGTAGCTAACTTAACTTACTTGAACTGTATATAGTTGAGGGCTGCTCCAGTAACTTGAGACTAGAATTTAGGGAATGTATACTGGATGTAGTCAATTTTGATCGGGGAAGTATGACAGAATACCAAAACAGCAGTGTAATACTCCAATGGAATTAGGATTTTATTTATTTCTGATCGGATTCTTGAAAACTCAGTTATATGATGGGGATGAATCAACTCGGTGTGTAAATTACTAAACTCAAAAGAAACTTGTCTCGTAACTGGGAATGGTCCAGTGCACAAAAATAAAATTCATTGAACGCTTCAAAAAAAAAGAAATCATCGCCGACTAAGGGGATCGAACCCTTGACCACGGGATTAAAAGTCACGCGCTCTACCACTGAGCTAAGTCGGCTGCTGTGACAGCTTGTTGGCGTGGAAAAGACATATATTGCGTTTTTTTCTCTTGAGATATCACAAAAGCAATGGATTCTGCCTGGCATAGTATGAGTCTCCTTATTGCCAGCGTTTATCTTTTGGAGAGAGAACCCTGAGAAAACTAACGAAACCAACCAACGATGAGTGCCAACCAGAAAGCTAACAAGAGTTCTACGGAAAAGTTTCACCAGAAAGCTAATAGGTATGAATCTTGATCGATTTATGTTCAAGATATCTCGTTATAGATTAATTGATTCTTTCTTCTAACATATTACTCCGTATTTTAGGATGTCTTTCGATTAATTGTTCAAGAACGGTCGCCGTGAAGACTATAAATATTCTGAAGCTCACAGGTATATCTTGAATCTTGCTAGGGTTAATTTTAATACCTTTTGATTAATTAGTGTTTTTCAATTTGATTTTCCGTACCCTAATTTGATTCAATTGTTTTCCAGGGATCGTATGAGAGATATTTTGAAGAATCCGACAATTTTTTCCCAGGATGATAAGATAAACACGCTATTCATAAAGAACTCGTGATATAGATTTTTAGATAAATATTATAATTTTTGAGATATCTCAATTTGAAGTTTTAGAATTTGGTAGTGCTTTGATGATATCTTGTCTTTCTTTTTTCCAGGAATTTGAGACGACTGGTTGGTCTCGATAATGAGACTCGACGAATTTATCTGAATGCCTCTTACAAGAAATTGAGAGCAAAAATACCACTACTGCAGGTTAGAAATACTTCCTATTGTTTCTTTTAAACTATTTTTGGTGCCTTGTGATCATCATATATAACATATTAGGTTGTTTCAGCTGAAAAGCCGCTTGTAATTCTTATAGCTGATCATATGTTATCAATGCCGTTGAAAAGCATAAACCATTTTTCTATTGACATTTGTTTGTTCGTTGCTTGAAACAGATGAAAACCGAAATGTCAGATTTTTTAATAAAATCTCCTGACGCCCTCCCAGAGGATATTAAGAACCGGATGCTGCAAAAATTACTAAGTGATGATGATGACGACAAACGCCTACAAGGTGTCAAAAGAGAAAAACGTAGCGCACTTGCTAAACTCCAAAGGCTAAGAGTTGATATTTCCCAGTACCACGATAGTTATCAATACTCCAAATTCGTCAATCATCTGCCAACTCAAGCCACAATGGACCAGTACATGATGTTGGAGAAGGAAGTAACTAGGACGTCCGACAAAATGGTTCAGCTGTTGGAAGATGTGCATCCATACTTGTGTATCTAGAAGATGTAAAACGTCACACTGAAATTATGATTTATGAAAAAGGGATTTAACTACCGGTGCATTATTCGGACAACAATATGTTTATTTTATGTTTCATACAATATAATATAAGTTTGTTTCGTGAACTTCACAACTTTACTTCACAACTTGCCGTCAGTCCTTACTAATTGAGTAGATGTGTACATCCTGCAGTGCTGATGGAGGATTTATGGAGATGAAATAGAAATGCTCTTACGGTAGAGCTTGGCATATTAGAGGACTCATCTGACAAAGAAGGAACGTTCCCAATTATGATATTTGCAGTGTACGCTTAGGTTTTGCTCATTCGTCTGTTCAGCATCTTCAACCATACAAAACTATTTAAAAAAAAAAATCACTCCAATTTCTTATAATTTTTATTACTCGTCTTATTATGGCTTACTGTTTTATTCTTAAGGCACTTTTTTGTTTTGTTTTGTTTTTCAACAGCAAGGGTAACAGCACTATGCACAACAGTAGTTTACTCCAACATCCTATTAGTATTATAACTTTCTTCTTAGAAATACAAACTCTCATCAATATCTTTCAAGAAAAAGAACTTGAAAAAAGAAAATATTATTGGGCCATTTATATGCATATAAAAGACGCAAGTCTGTTAGTTGTTTTCCAACTCATAGTTAAAACATTCATGAAGCGTGTTCTGAGACAATCAAAATAGACATGAAGTAACATACTTTTGGGTCTAAGACGTTGACTTTTGGTGAAAACGGGTGGTTGTTCATGATCGGTTTTGGTTCGGTTTTTAGCCAAACCAAAACCGAAATCAATATTATCGATTTCTAAAAATCTAAACCAAACCAATCCAATAACAATTGGTTCGGTTTCCAAATGGTTCCAGCCGATTTCGGTTTGTCCCCGTGATTTTTGGTTAACCAATAATCATGTCAAACAAAAAAAAAATTACACAAATTTACAGAAAAAAAAAAAATCATAGCTGCTGCAGAGAGTATTGGTTTACAAAAATTTACAGACAAAAAATAAATAAAAATAATATCAAGAATAGTTAAAGCTTACTCTAAATCCAGAGATCAAAAGAAGATACATAATATATCTTAATTTAGTTAATGACAAACAAAAAAGAAGGAAGACGGGAAGAAGAAAGTCGAATAGCAGCAGTGGCCGCTGTAGTTGTGGGTGGAGAAGGGAGACGACTGAGAGAATGAGAAAGAGAAAGAGGGAGAGTATCATAATGAAATATTAGATTTAGGATTTCTATTTATCCTCTAAATCAGTGGGTAGAATCTAATACTAAATCAACTGTAGAAACTAGGTTTAAAAATTAATCGGTTTCCAATGGTTTTTGGTTTGGTTTTAGAGGTCAAACCAAACCAAACCAAAACCAACACTATCGGTTTTCCACTTTCTACACCATAACCAATTCCATTAGTAAATGATTCGGTTTGGTTTCTTCCTAATTGGTCTGGTTCGGTCCTATTCCAGTGAAAAATCGAAACCATGTTCCGCCCTAGGTGGAAGCATCAAAACTGAGGACCCCATTTTACCGTCGAATAACCGTCTTCCACTTTATTTTATTCTTGTTTCCCCTGCACATTCCATCAAAACTAGATAGTAACCCTTGCTACGCATCAGGTTGGGCTTCTAGTCCTATCAGAAAGATAATGTACATATATGCCATGTTCAGACTAAAATAGCAAAAAAGAAAAAAGAAGGAAAAAAAGAACAGTTTGTAGGAATGGGGGCAGGGAAGGCAACATGTTTCTGAATCTATACTATAAGATGGCCGATCATGATATAAAATAAGGCAGCAGATAGCAACTGATTTTAGTGTGGCTATGATTAGTGAGAAATCATGCATCTATTTCGACTGATATTCTTTCTAATTGCTTTAGTACTAGAATAGGAAAGACAATTTTGTTCCAATATTCTGTTGGGTGCAATAATCAAAAACAAGGAAAAATCAAATAAGTAAAAGTTATTGATATTTAGCTCTTTTATAATGAAAGTGATCGATTTGATGAAACGGACGAGCTCCCCATATCTCCGTAACAGCAACAAGGAAAAATTTTGGAAAAACAGAGTGAGTCACGTGTTCAACACGTTGCCCTTAAGACATTAGCGCCCGGCTACACTCAAGAGTGATGCTATAGCCCTCACAAGACGGATATCTCCAGGATAAAACACCCTACTACAACTACACCTACTACTAGCATATGTAGTAGATGCTCAATTTGAGCTTGACAATATAAAATGTTTTTTCCCTTAGGGGTCCCTCCAAATATAGAACAACCCATTTCCCATAGATTTTACAAAAATAGTGAATTTGTTTATATAATTGACAAATACAACTTAAGAAGAAAAACTCCCCGATGTGGGACTAAAAAGTTTATATAGTTTCTTAAAACTATTAAAAATTGAAAACTCCACAATGTGGGACTAAAAAGTTTCATTCACAGAATAAAACAATAAATTATAAGTTTTTATTAAAATTTAAAAAAATTATTTTTTTATTAATCGTTTTCCAACATATTCAACTGCAATTAGATGCAGTAAACTGTCTCACTAATACGGAAACCATCCTACATAAAACATGAAGACATGCAGGTACGGTGTTCATATCCATTGCTATGACTTGCATACCAGTAGTTCAATAGATATATTTGACCATTTGCACAGGAAAACGGGTTGTGGTTGAAGAATTATCCAGGATTAGAGACTAAACACTGGTCTGATAGGTTAATGCAATATCTCAATTGGCTCTCTGAATAAGTTAACAGTCTCTTCTTCTTCATACTTACGTATTTTTAATACCAATACCTTAAGTATATGTGGTGTTTTATTTTCAATGTAGGCAGCAAAATGAGGGGAGGAGGGCAATGTAACCGATTCCTCCTCAAAACAGCTGGTAGTTTTTGAAACAGAAATTCTAATTCAAACAAAATATTTGAATCATAATTACTTCAAACTGATAAGAAAATGTAAAATTCTAATGCCAATATGAAGGGTAGGGTGGCCGTTACCAATTAGATGATGCTAATGCAGAGATGGGGTCGCATCAGGGAGGTGAATCCAGCATATAAACTTCCACTTGCACCGTTATGTTTAGACGGTCATCTATAGGGCGTCAACAAATTTTTAATCATATTATATATACTCGTATATATAGGCGATCAACTATGCAGCACGACCTTCGTTGGGGTGTTTGATTTTACTTAAATTTTTTTTGAAGCAGGGATGTTTGATTCAGCAATCCTCATGGAAATCCAAAGTATTGGGTCAAGGGTCATGGAAAGACAACGTTTGAATCAACCAAAGTTGTTATTTCTTAAGTTTCATTTTTTCCTTCCAATATTACCCCTGGACTATAGGTGATAACTCAACCATAGTTACTCCTTAATCTTCTGTTGCGGTAGTATAATTTTGATCATGATTATTAATGTATTAAGACCTAGTAGTAGAAACCCATCATCATTCAAACATTCACAAAATCATTCCATCCATCCAATTCAATCATCCTCGATTCTCATAGAAAAACAAAACCCAAACCTTTCATCATCTTCGATTCAGATTCCAACTACAAATAAACCATTACCTGACTCTTCAAACCCATCATTTTGACTCCTAAACTCATGACAGTAACATCATGTGGATAATGCAAGTATATGGGAGGCTTGTGTGCCATTGAAGAGGGCCTGGTTAGCATAGAAACTACTCCATGACAGAGTCTATCGATGATTCTGGTATTCTAGTGATTCCAAGTTGTTTCGTATATTGTGTCCCTCCCATTTCAAAACCAGTTCTCTTTTGTTCTTTAACTGCAGCTTGCCACTGCTTTATGGACATGTCTTAGTGAGTTAAATTTATAGTAAATAGATGAGCATGAATTCGTACACCCCGATTGTGATGACCAAATATTAGCTTTATAGTAAATGTTTGCTCGTAAGTTACTTGGACTTGGTATTTGAACATTTTAAAAGAGTTTATTCAAGCTGCAACTGTTAATACTATTAGATATGGACATGTTACGGTGAGGAATTAGTATTGAATTAATCATCTAGGTGTTAAACCAATTTTTGCTACCCACAAATTGAAATTTGAGATCGTTTCTTCTTTATCAAAGTTATTTTCTCTGTAAAAAAGTTTGGAGGAAATGGAAATGAAAGTTCAGAATAGAGTGTTGCAGTTGAGTGTTTCTCACCCTTTACTGACTTTGGCAGTTGTAAAATATAATGGGCTACTGACTTTGGCAGTTGTATAAATTAAAACAGGTACTTGCGGTAGGCAGTAAGGTTAAAAAAAAAGGGTAAACTATATACACCAACCAAAAAATACTGGCAACAAACCAAGAATTTTACAATAAGTCAAAAAATGAGATGAGTACTTACAAATATTGTATAACTTCATTCAAGATAAGTCTAGGTCCAGACAATTTGCATTTCGGTAAAAAACATAGAGAATATTAAATTGCCAAGAAATGAAAACTTGGTGAAACTTAAGATTTTCAAGTTTGGAATCTGTGACAAAGTTGAAGGTATCAATCCAATTAGGCAATTAGCTGATTGCTTTTCAACATGCGAAAGAATTTCACCGATAGATAAAATCACAGAAGAATAGACTACTAGATGACCGCTTGCACGGTGTGTGTGTTTGGCTTTTGTATGTAATGTCACTATCATGGTATAAAGCAGTAAAAGTCTGTAAGATACAACAGAAAACTACTTGTGACAGCTTGTATGCTAATAGCCAAACAAAAAGTCTTCATGTCGTCATGCCTGCTATATAAGCCATTAGGCCCCAAAAGTAAGCAAGAGACATCTAGATAACCTACATATCAAGAAGCAGTAATCCATCACTTTTGAAGTCTAGTAAAAAAGCGCATATGAAGCAAGTGTCTTAAAATGTTCGTCCAATGCTAAGAAATTCCGTCAAAGCTACAGGGCTAATTCTCACATCATTGAAAGTTATAGTACACGGACTGTGCAGTTAAAAACACAAGAACAACACGTCCATTACGGGACTAACGGAAACCAAAAGACATAACAGCAAAACTACTATCAAAATACATCGATTTGGCAACTCTTGAAATAGTCTTGTTAGGAAATAAACATAACCACAAAACAGTAAAACCCTGCCAACGCCACAGATCCTGCAACACTTCCCCAGTACTGCTGTAAGAGTAGTTTTCATTTGGTTGGATCCTACTTCAAGCTTTCAGCTACACCCCACTCTAACCTGAATTGATTACACAGCTTCTTTTACTTTTTCAAAATAAGAAATTGAGTTCACTAAAATTCTCCGCTGAAATAACTTTCTCATTCAATCAAATTGGTTGCATATTAATTCTATTGTTCTAAGTTCAAGGCAGCAACATAATAAGCCACCTGGATTAGAAGAAAACAAATAAGTTTTAAGGTTACAACTTACTTCTTAACGGACCTTTCAGACGACATGCACTAAGCAAAACTGCAAACGTGGTCCGATCCGGTGCTAATCATTATAAGTTTCTGCATTGCCTCGAAGAGCTTAATTGCAGCTTTCCCTCACATACGCATAGCTGGATAATACAATCCACAAGGTATGCACTTCAAATGATTTCTGTAAACAATCAGTTCCACTCTTCCTTGTACGTTCCCACTAAAATATTTGGACTAAAACACAAAGCATGGACAATACTACCTGTATCATGTGAATACAATTTCTTACCCTGCTATTTTTTAGCCAAACCCTACAACAAAGTAACACCATCTTTACCAACGACATGTATTAGTCTTTGCATCCTAAGAGA
Source organism: Papaver somniferum (assembly GCF_003573695.1). Taxonomy (NCBI): domain Eukaryota; kingdom Viridiplantae; phylum Streptophyta; class Magnoliopsida; order Ranunculales; family Papaveraceae; genus Papaver; species Papaver somniferum. The sequence goes on from NC_039366.1 coordinate 32,162,766, forward strand.
CCGAATTCCGGCCTGGCATGTTATCAAAATCTTCAAGAGCAATCTCAACCTTTCCACACTTAGTACCCATCAATTAGAACAGTGCGAGATAAAAATCCTTCTCAGGCTTTTTATCAAACAACATCTGAGCAAGTTCAATTGCTCCCTACCTCACATACCCGCTTGTCAATTACTCCTCCATTCTATCAAAAACGTTTTCAAGCTAAATCAGTATTAATATGAAAACTTTTAAACTCACCGTATAGAAGGCCTCCTAAATCCGGCCGATAAATTTGAACCACCCAATGGAAATAGAAGCTTACAATGTCTCCAATTCTTTGATAGTGAAAATGGTATGGCCCCAGATGTCTCATTGAAAGACAAACCCTTGGCATGAAGAATTGACACCCAGATTAATATAACGAAGAAAATGCGAGATGATGCATTGATACATAACTTGTTATTCCTCTAGTTGTTATTTGACATCAAATAAAGAACCATATGCAACATGAACTTAATCCTACTTTAGAGATGATTACAGTATGAAAATTTCAATATAAACTAGAAAGAACTGTATTTGGATTTCTCACAACTTATGAAGAAAAATTCCGCAGTAACATAGAGTTGTATCGGAAGTTACCGTAGAGATCTGGTTAATAAAATAAGCCTGAAACTTTCTAATAGGTTTCATCCGACGAAGAAGAAGAAAAAAAAAATGAGGGGGAAAGAAGGAAAAAGAAAACAAAAAAAAAAAAATGTGCTAGGCAGTTAGTCATCGGGTTCTTATTAACCCACCCCATACATGGTTACGTTAAGTTAACATCTTAAGAGCATCCACACTGGGCGAGTATAACCAAAAATTTGGGATGAGATCGTAACACAGTGGGACGGAGTAAAGATCAAATCCCAACCAAAGATCAAATTCCAGACCAAATATGGTCGCGATCGAATCCCAAATTCTAATATAGTCGGGCGTAAATTTAAAGTACGCTTGTTGCTGGGCGTAAATTTAAAGTACGCTTGTTAACGGGCGGAGATTTAAATTACGCCCGATGAAATTTTAATTAAATAAATAAAAAAAAAGAATGAGGCGGACTTTTAAAGTCCGCCTGATGAAAGTTGCAAAGAATGGGGCGGACTTTTAAAGTCCGCCTGATGAAATTTTAATGGGGCGGACTTTTAAAGTCCGCCTGATGAAATTTACAAAAAATGGGGCGGACTTTTAAAGTCCGCCTGATGAAATTTTACAAAAAAAAAAATGGGGCGGACTTTTAAAGTCCGCCTGATGAAATTTTAATCATGTACCGTTGCGTCACAACACGGACTAAACCCAAATTTTGGTCTTTTTTTTTGATCTTTGATCTTTGGTTTTGATCGCACCACTGCAGTTGCTCTAAGGGACTAGAATGTTATTTCACACCGATTTCGTGCCAACCAAGAACACCCAGTTGACTCTGTCCGTCAATAATGGTTGACTCAAACCTTGGATTTCCATGACGATAGCTCTTGATTCATTGGGCTATTGAGATTATTTATCTTTTTATCGGTAGATTTGAGATTTCCTATTGGTTTACTTCATTATGAAGGGGAGGATGGCCGCACCAATTAGATGATGCTAGACACATCACGATATCGTTTGGTCCTTTTTTAGGTGGGCTCATGTTTATTTGGTCCTTCGGTCAAACGCCTTTACTGTTTGGTCCATAATTATTTAAAAATATTAAACTGACAAAAATATCCTTTCGTGTTAATTTTTATTTATTTTCTTGTAGTGGTTCATTCCAGAAATGAAGTCCATACAAAAACCTAAAAAAAAACAGACTTCATTCCAGAAATAAACTCCATACAAAAACCTAAAAAAGCAGAGTTCATTTCAGAAATGAAGTCCATATAAAAACCTAAGAAAACAGAGTTCATTCCAAAAATAAAGTCCATATAAAAACCTCAGAAAACAGAGTTCATTCCAGAAATGAAGTCCATATAACAACCTAAATAAACAGACTTCATTCCAGAAATGAACTCCATATAACAACCTAAATAAACAGACTTCATTCCAGAAATGAAGTCTATACAAAAACCTAAAAAAACAGACTTCATTCCAGAAATGAAGTCCATACAAAAACCTAAAAAACAGAGTTCGTCCCAGAAATGAAGTCCATATAACAACCTAAACAAAACCGACTTCATTCCAGAAATGAACTCCTTATAAAAACAGACTTCATTTCTGGAATGAACTCCATGTAAAAGCAGAGTTCATTTCTGGAATGAACTGCAGCATCAACATCTTCATCATCTTCGTCGTCTTCAACAACAACAGCAACATCTTCGTCTTCAAAAGCACCACCGTCTTCATCATCAACGGCAGTAGCAGATCTTCATCATCATCATCAAAATCAAGATTAACACCATCGTCTTCATCGTCGACAACAACAACAACAACAACAACAACAACAACATATCTTCATCACCTTCATCGTCAACAGCAGCAGAAAAAAGAAAAAAAAAATCCTAAAAAATCGTATTCAACAGTACCAACATCATCGTATTCATCGTCTACAACTACCGATCTAAATATATAAATCGATTTTCACCTTCATCACCATCGTTTACAGCAGCAGGAAGAAAAAGAGAAGAAAAAAAATGGAGACGCCATTAACAGGAGGAAAAAGAAGAAGAAAGAAAAAGAGAGAGATTAGATCTGGAAAGATGAGAGAGAAAGTAAATATGAGAATGATTTATTCTGTCTTACATTTTGACTATATATATGGTGTTTATCCAAAAGGGTGTTTGTGCCACTACAAGGTGACATTTACTTCATCCATGACATCAGCCCAGGACCAAGCAATAATTTTTAGGACCAAACTATAATTTATAGTACCAAATAGGACCAAACAGACATTTGACTGGATCAATTGGACTAGACTCTTTCTAATATATTATTCTTAGGACCTAATGGTATTTCCTACCCATAGTAATGCACAAATGGTGTCGCATCAGGGAGGTGAATCCAGCATATAAACTTCCACTTGCACCGTTATGTTTAGACGGTCATCTATAGGGCGTCAACAAATTTTTAATCATATATACTCGGCGGTCAACTATGCAGCACGACATTTGTTGGGGTGTTTGATTTTACTTTAATTTTTTTTTGAAGCAGGGATGTTTGATTCATTGGGCTATTGAGATTATTTATTTTTTTATCGGTAGATTTGAGATTTCCTATTGGTTTACTTCATTATGAATCAAGTAATTGATTTAGACAATTACAAACATAATACTCATCCATACTAAATAAAGAAGAGGGTGTAGCGTGACCAAGTAATTGATTTCAAAACCAAAATCATTTGTGGATAAATGATTTTAATGCATACAAATATTGATACTTCCATCTGAATCCAGCAACATACCAAACATTTAATATGTGTTTTTTAGTTTATTTATGTGCATGAAGTGGTTCGAGCCTTCGAGCAATGGCATGAGTTCCTGTCAAGCTCATTTTACACCTCTGCGGAGTTCTATACTGAGATATATGTGTCTACTCTGACTTCTTTCGTTGTGAATGATAATCAACTAAGTGAAACCAGAACTTGTGGGATGAGCATAGCCGGGTATGGAACTACTGATGTTACTTGAAATGAACCATATCATTGAAATCTGTGAGTAAGCAATCAAAGTCAAAATTTACATCAAACACAAAACAGTCCATGGCAAAACCTATAGATTAATCCTCGGGATTAAACATTCGCGAATAAATATAAAAGATTACGATAATTTTTAATTTTGGGATAAAAGTTAATTCACAATTGGAAATTAAATTGTAATAGTTTAGATCTACTATGATTTTTCATTTTTCATTAATCCTCGAGATTAAACTCATTTAAGTTTTTTTAGAACTCTATTATTGGGGTTGTAGGGCTGGGATTTTGGGGGCTTAAAGTACTAAGTGGAAGCTAAACGGTATAGGGGAAGATCAGATTTATGTAAAAGTTCAAAAACACCCTCAATCATTTTCACTTAATACACTTCTACCCTTCCAGTAGCTAATTAATCTAATAAAAATAAAATAAACTGAAAAATCATTAAAAGAAGAAAAAACTGGAAAATCATTAAAAGAAAAAAAAAACCGTCCCACCACTCTCCTATTTCTTCTTCTTCTTGCTTCACTGTCTTCTTTCTCTTTTCCTCCTTCTTCTTTTATTCTTTGTTTGAAATGATTAATTGTCGATTGGAAAAAAAAATCGTCGTCGTTAAACTCATTCTATAAAACCATGAAAGCAATGGAAAATCTATGTCAATCTTCGTCGAATCAACCTCCTCCAGAAGCAGAGAAACCAACTTCAACAAATGAAGTAGAATGTGAATATGAAGAGGAAGTGAATGAAGGAGATGCACAAGCCGCCGATACTCCTGATATGACAACAAATAAGGTATGAATTGAAATACTCACTCTTTATTTAAACGTTTTATTGATTATTCAGTTGGTTTCGAGAATTTTAGGTCTGAAAAAACAGTTTCTGAAAATGCTTACGGCTGGGAGTTCTTGTATTCCCAGCCATAAATAAGTCTTACGGTTGGGATCTATTGGTTTCCCAGCCGTGTATATGTATCACGGTTGGGATATTTAAGAACTCCCATCCGTTTATAAGTGTTAAGGTTGGGATATTTTAGAACTCTCAGCCGTTAAATAGTCGATGCATACGAGATTGATAAATCATATCCGCAACAGGTTATTTACGGCTGGATTTTTCCTAGTCGTATATTGTCCTGTGTTCGAATTCTTTTTTAGCGGTAGTGGTTACTGAAAAAGCGAGGGTCTAACAACACCACCCAATATTTCGCTTAGCAATCTATATGGACAAACTCGAATATACTTTTAAGAGAATCAACAAGACTCAATCAATTAAAAGTATATCAACGAGTTTATATATCTCTCTCTTGATTTGATTTCCTCAAACAGAAACTGTGAGTACTAATCAAATACAAGGAATAACTTAGACGGTACCAAAGACCAATGTCCAAGGATCAATCAATGACAATCGAAAACCAAAGGTTGGATTATACCAATTGATGATCTAAACGCACAACCTGTATTATTTCAATCATAAAGATAAAACAATATAATGCGGAAACTGAAATAACACAGACACCAGAAATTTTGTTAACGAGGAAACCGCAAATGCAGAAAAACCACGGGACCTAGTCCAGATTGAATACACACTGTATTAAGCCGTTACAGACACTAGCCCACTCCAAGCTAACTTCGGACTGGATTATAGTTGAACCCCAATCAGTCTCCCACTGATCCAAGGTACAATTGTACTCCCTACGCCTCTGATCCCAACAGGATACTGTGCACTTGATTCCCTTAGCTGATCTCACCCACAACTAAGAGTTGCTACGACCCAAAATCGTAGGCTTTGACAATAAACAAATATGTCCCACACAGACAAGTCTATCAAAGGATCAATCTGTCTCCCACAGAAAAATCCTAAAGTTTTTGTTCCGTCTTTTGATAATAATCAAGGTGAACAGGAACCAATTGATAATCCGGTCTTATATTCCCGAAGAACATCCCAGAGTTATCAATCACCTCACAACAATCTTAATCGTATGGTAGCGAAACAAGATGTTATGGAATCACAAACGATGAGACGAAGATGTTTGTGATTACTTTTTATATCTTTCCTATCAGAGATATCAATCTCAAGCCAATCAATATGATTGTAATCGTATGATAGAAGATGCAAGATCAGATCACACAACTACGATAAAAGTAGTATCGGTCTGGCTTCACAATCCAATGAAGTCTTTAAGTCGTTTAACCTGGTTTTAGAAGAAGAAAACCAAAGGTTAAAGGAGAACCGACTCTAGCACGCAAACTAGTATCACACATAAGGTGTGATGATTAGTTTTGCAGAGTTGCTAGATGTCCCCTTATATAGTCTTTCAAATCAGGGTTTTGCCTTGGTAACAAAGCAATCAATATCCACCGTTAGATGAAAACCTGATTTAGATTCAATCTAATATTTCTCAACCGTTAGATCGAAAACTTAGCTTGTTATACACAAATGAAATGCACGCTTCTAGGTTTGTTAACCGTACCCAAACGTGTACATTGTTGGTTCAAGAATAGTGAACCAAAGGGTTAGCCATATGAGCATTTCATATCAACCATGTTCTTCTTCACCATAACTAGTTCAAATGACTCAATTGAACTAGTTAGAGGGTTGTTCAATTGCAAGGAAATCTTATGTAACTACACAAGACACAATTGAAGCAAAGATGATTTGATTCACTCGAATCCATTCATGAACTTTTATAGCCACGGTTTGCAAATATCATTCCTTAGTCTTTTTAACTTTAAGTTCAGAAATCATCTTTAGATATATAACCTTCTCAAGTTCGCAGACTAGGTTCGCGGACTTAAGATACCGGACAGAGTTTACAAACTCCGGCAGAAATTCTCGGGATGAGAACTTCGCCGGTTCGCGGACTTAGCTTCACGCAAGTAGTTTGTCAACTCCAGCAGAAATTCTCGGGTTTGAGAACTTCGGCAGTTCGCGGACTGAGTTCGGGGACTTGGCTCTTTCCATTCTTCCGGTTCTCTTGATCAACAAAGTTCGAAAACTTTGGTTCAAGGAATAGGGCTTATACATAACTTTTTTTCCACAACAATGCTTATGTCCACCGTTAGTTATGTAATCTAAACTCTCATTTCAATCATTGAAACATTCTTAGAGGACGTTATACAGTTGTTACACCATTTTTCGTCAAAGCAATTTTCAAAGTGGTTGAAACATATCATGACTTTCGTCACTAGGTAAAGATAAACTTGGTCGAAGCGAAAAGCTTACCAACACATATTTCGAGATATAGATATGCGAGGTATACTCGACTCGAAATACTAAATGTGTATAATCATAGTCTATATATATAGCATACGACTTTTTGTCTCAAAGATAAGAGATAGAATAAATAGACTTTTGAGTGACGGATAATTCAAGTCTCCACATACCTTTTTGTCGAGAAGTTCCACCGGTTTCTTGAGTAGATCTTCGTCTTGTATGATGAATCGCCATGGAGTCCTTGAGCTCAACTACACTTACTATCCTAGTCCGAGACTTAGCTATAGTAGACTAGAAATCAAGACTTATAGTTTTGATCACTAACATTGACAAACATACTTGAGATAGCAACGCATGCAAGTTCGACCGAGCAATGCTCTAACAATCTCCCCCTTTGTTAATTTTAGTGACAAAACTATCAATACATATGGAATACAAAAAACATAATGAAACTTTAGTAGATCCTATTCCACATGTCTAATCTTCAACATTCCTCGAAATCTTCGTCACTTCCAAGTCCTCCAATGATCCCAAAGGTTGTAAGTTTAGCATCACTGTTGTTGAAGATCCGTAGCTATAACAATGAGAAAACATAATTCTCGATCATTGTTATACAGTGTCATAGTATTGTTATACAGTGTCATAGTATTATTACACAGTGTCAAAGTTCAATTGTATCACAACTTCAACAATAATACTATGGTGATATATATCACTCCCCCTTAGTCAATACTCCATCTCACATGGAAACCACTCCCCCTTACACAATGATCCGAAAACCATATGTATTTGTAGTGTGAACTACATATTAATTCTCCCCCTTTTTGTCAATAAAATTGGCAAAGGTACAAGAACGGGATCATAATGAAATTTTCGTAAGAGACATTTCATGACTGTGAGAAAGAAACACACATCATCTTATTTAGATGCAATCATATAGCCGAAGCTAACAACATTCATCAAGTAGTTTAAAGATACAAGGTAACCCCTCTAAAATTCCGCAGCCGCACACCCCTCAAAATATGACCATTAAGCACAAGTTCAAAAGAACTCTCCCCTATTTGATGTCATTCCCGAAAGAACAACAACGAGCGACCTTAATTTCAAGAGAAAGGAAGGATTTTTATTGGACACCAAAACCATATGAATGATTTTTATATCCAAAAACTCAATCAAATTAATCATAAGTAAAACCCATGATTAATTTAATCGGAATACGCAATCAAATTAACACAAGAGTGATCAATTTAATTGATTGTGCTCAACATAAGTAAACTTACAGAGCAACGACTAAGTTAACCATACAAGAGAATGATTGACTTAATCGTTCATATACTCAACACAAGAGAAACTTATGGAGTAATAACTAAATAACCAACAAGATGATCAATTTAGTTCTAAATGTTCAACATAAAGTATCTTACGGAACAACCAACAAAGCTAATCAAAAAAATTAATCAACTTGGTTGTATCGTGCTCAACATAAGACACATTACGGAGCCTCACAGTATTATATAAAATATGGATCAGTGAAGATCAATACTGTGGAATAGACAAGGATTCATTCATTTGCACAAGCATATACAATAACAATAATCCTTGGACACAAAAGATTTTAACCTATCTTCCATCAAAGATTGACAATATAGGCTTAACTTTTGTATATGTCAAAAATCCATTCATTCTTTAATCAACATTAAAATATCGATTTATGAAAGACTTTACTTTTGACAATATAATCTGCATTCCTTGCAGATTTAATACGAGCATTTGATTTTAAAGACATAATTATCCAAACCATTGTGACATAAAAGTTATTACACCTTAGAGTCATAAACTTTAAATCCAACACCATAAGTTTGAACAGATAATGCCAAAGAAAGATAAAATATGAGATATCAGTCGCTTAATCCATAGTGATCTCTTTCAATCTCATAGAAATTTTCTATCAGCTCTGGAACATCATTTCCAGCAAAGTCTACTTGCTCTCTGAGAACCTCATTGAAAAAGCAGGGGTCTAACAACACCACCCAATATTTCGCTTAGTAATCTGTATGGACGAACTCCGAAATGCTTTTCTAGAGAATCAACTAGACAGTCAGACTCAATCTAGATAAAAGTATCTCAAGGAGTTAATATCTCTCTCTTGTTTTTGATATTACTCAAGCTAATAGAAATCAACGAGTCTTAATCAAACACAAGGAATACTTGGACGGTACCAAAGACCAATGTCCAAGGATCAATCAATATCAATCAACAACCAAAGGTCGGATTTTCAATTGATGATCACGAACGCACAACCTGTATTATTTCAATTATATAACAAATATAATGCGAAAAATAAATAACACAGACACCAGAAGTTTTGTTAACAAGGAAACCAAAAATGCAGAAAAACCACGGTTGCTAGTCCAGATTGAATACACACTGTATTAAGCCGCTACAGACACTAGCCTACTCCAAGCTAACTTCGGACTGAACTATAGTTGAACCCCAATCAGTCTCCCACTAATTCAAGGTACAGTTGTACTCCTACGCCTCTGATCCCAGCAGGATACTGCGCACTTGATTACCTTAGCTGATCTTACCCACGACCAAGAGTTGCTGCAACCCAAAATCGCAGACTTGATAATAAACAAAACTGTCTCACACAGAAAAGTCTATCAAAGGATAAATCAGTCTCCCACAGAAAAACCCTAGGTTGTTGTTCCGTCTTAAGATATAAAATCAAGGTGAACATGAACCAATTGATAATCCGGTCTTATATTCCCGAAGAACAACCTAGATTAATCAATCATCTCTCTACAATCATTCCTGACTACACAGGAGGTTTGTCGAGGAATCACAAACAGTGAGACGAAGATGTTTGTGACTTCTTTATCTTGCCTATCGGAGAACTCGCACGATCTCAATCCAATCAATAGATTGTACTCGTACGATAGTAGATGCAAGATCAGATCACATAACTACGATAAAAGTAGTATCGGTCTGGATTCACAATCCCAATGAAGTCTTTAAGTCGTTAACCTGTTTTTAGAGAAGAAAACCAAAGGTTAAAGGAGAATCGACTCTAGCAAGCGCACTAGTATCTCACAGACGTGTGGGGATTAGTTTTGCACAATGCTAGATGTCTCCTTTATATAGCCTTCAAATCAGGATTTTTCTTTAGTTACAAAGCAATCTATATTCACCGTTAGATGAAAACCTGATTTAGATTCAAGCTATTATTTCTCAACCGTTAGATCGAAAACTTAGCTTGTCACACACACTTGGGTAGACTTTTATTGGGTTTGTGAAAACCGTTCCCAAACGTGTACGTGTATGTTAGTTCAACAAAGTAACCCAAAAGGTTAACCATATGAGCATTTCATATTAACCTTGTTCTTCTTCACCATAACTATATCAATTGACTCAAATGAACTAGTTAGAGAGTCGTTCAATTTCTATGAGATCTTATGTAACTACATAAGACACAATTGAAACAAAGATGATTCAATTAGATGAATCGGCTCATGAACTTTATAGCCACGGTTTGCATAAAGCATTCCTTAATAATTTAAGTTTCATGTTCAGAGCACATCTTTAGATCATAACCACTTAAGCTCACAAACAAGTTCGCATACTTAAGGCAACCGGCAGAGTTTTTCAAACTCAGCAGAAAATCTCGGCAAAGAGACTTCCGCCAGTTCGCGGACTAGGTTCGCGGACTTAACACGCAAACGAGTTTTTGGAAAATCCCAGCAGAAATTCTCGGTAAGATAACTTCCGTCAGTTCGCGGACTGGGTTCGCGGACTTGGCAAAGCCAATTCCTCCGGTTTCTCTCAATCAACAAAGTTCGAAAACTTCGGATTAAGGAATACATGGTTATGTAATCTAAACTCTCATTCCAATCATTGAGACATTCTTAGAGGGCGTTATATAGCCGTTATTCACAGACCGTTTCATGTCAGAGCAATTCTCAAAGTAATTGAAACTTTTCATGACTTTCGTCACTAGGTGAAGATAAACTTGATCAAAGCGAAACGCTTTACCAACACACGATTTCGAGAAAAAGATAAGTAGTGAATACTCATCTCGAAATGTCAAACGTGTATGATCCAGTCTATATAGCATACAACTTTTGTCTCATAAGAAGTAGGAGATAGAAGAGATAGACTTTTGAGTGATAGATAAGTTCAAGTCTCCACATACCTTTTTGTTGATGAAGTTCCATGGTTCCTTGATTAGATATTCGTCGTTGTATGATGAATCGGCATGAAGTCCTTGATCTCAACTACACTTTTCTATCCCAGTCTGAGACTTATCTATGTAGGCTAGAAATCAAGACCCATAGTTTTGATCACTAACATTGACAAACATGCTTGAGATAGAAACACATGCGAGGTCGACCGAGATATGCTCTAACAATCTCCCCCTTTGTCAATTTTAGCGACAAAACTATTAATACATATGGAATACAAAAAAGATAAGCTTTAGTGCCTCCTATTCCATAGTCTAATATTCAACGTTCCCTGAAATCTTCGTCCTTCCAAGTACTCCAATGATCCCAAAGGTTGTAAGTTTAGCATCACCGTTGTTGAAGATCTGTAGCTATAACAATGAGAGAAATCGAGATTCTCGATCATCATTATACAGTGACATAGTATTATTATGTAACATCAAAGTCCAATTGTATCACGACTTTAACAATAATACTACGGTGATATGTATCATTCCCCCTTAGTCAATACTCCATCTCGATTATGGAAACCACTCCCTCTTACATAATGATCCGAAAACCATATGTATTTGTAGTGTGAACTACATTATTTCTCCACCTTTTTGTCAATAAAATTGGCAAAGGTAAAAGAATGGGATCATAATGAAATTTACACAAGAGACATTTCATAGACTAAAATAAAAATACATACCAACTTAATTTAGATGCAATCATAAAGCCGAAGCTAAATGCATTCACCAAGGAGTTTTAAGATACAAGATAACCCCTATAACATTCCACAGCCGCACACCCCGCAAGATATTACCATTAAACACAAGTTCAAAAGAACTCTCCCCCATTTAATGTCATTCCCGAAAGAACAACAAGAGCGACCTTAATTTCGAAAGAAAAGAAGGAATTTTTAATTGGAAACCAAAAACCATAGGAATGATTTTCTATATCCAAAACTCAATCAAATTAATCACAAGTAAACCCATGATTAATTTAATTGGAATACGCAACTAAAACCAACCACAAAAGTGATCAATTTTAATTGAAAGTGCTTAACATAAGTAAACTTACAGAGCTACGACTAAGCTAATCATACGGAGATGACTAACTTAATCGTTCACATACTCAACATAAGGAAAACCTTACGGAATATACGACTACATTAACCAATAGAACATGATTAGTATATCCGTTCATATACTCAACACAAGAACTTGTGAAATATATGAAAACTCAACTAGATTAATTGCAAGAGAACCCATAATTAATCTAGTTGGAATACAAACAACCAAACTAATCACGAAAGTAATCAATTTAACCGTCAAAAGTTTTGCTCGACAAAAGAAGACTTTTGGAGCAAATAACTAAATAATCAACCAAGATGATTAATTTAGTTCATAATGCTCAACATATAGCATCTTATGGAACAACCAAGAAAGCCAATAAGAAATTGACTTAGTTGTATCGTGCTCAACATAGGACACACAATGGAGCCTTCACGGTAATACATAAAAAAAGGATCAACGAATATCAAATACCGTGGATAACATACAAGGATCTATTCTATTTTCCATCGCATAACGATATAATAGACTTTATCCTTGTCACACAAAATATTTTATCCTATTTTCCATCAAATACATGACTGCATAGGCATAACTATTGTAAGTTTCAAAAGTCCATTCGTCCTTTCATCAATACAAATACCAATTAATGAACGACTTTACTTTTGAAAGCATATGGGACCTTCAAGTTCACGGACGCAAACAATACATATCCCATAATCAAATTGCAATATCACAAAATCATAAAGATCAATACTGCAATAACATCATCCTATAAATATTTTAGAATTTTAAACCAATAAACCTAAAAAAATAACACAAGAAGATGAAAACAAAAATAGCTATGTGTAGTCACAATCATCGCTATTGAAAGCACTAGTTATTCTTCCAACTAAACCAAAAAGAAGACATACTAGGAAACTAAAAAGACTCAATTTTCCTTGATAATTTCATACCTCTGAAATGGTCCATCAAAATAGGAGTCGCTGATATCCTTGATCATGTTGACTGTAGAAACACCATGTTCAAAAGTTAAAATGTTGACTTTTCGATCAATAGTGCGAGCAAAATGGCGAGCCTTTGCGCAGTCAAGGATAACTTTCTTATGATTCCTAATCAAGATATTCTGAGTACCAAGGATTTTTGCATGTCCATCAATAAGCTGGTTTATCTGCAGATGAACGTTAGCAAGTTCATTCTTGACTTCATTTTGAACACAAAACAGATCCTTGAAAGATTCTCCAATCCAAGATTTATACTCTTTTCTTTTAGCCATCTTCTTTAAAATACATTCTTGATCAGAAACACATCCTTTAAGATCATCATCAACCATAGGGTTAACTTCTTCTTTGGGAACAGATTCCATAGAATTCCTTTCTGAAGAATAAATAAACACATATAAGACTTATATATGTTCGTGAGTACCCTAACTGGACACCCTAAAGTTTCTTGAGGAGATACGGACGTTCGTGGGCCAGTTAAAGTACAAATGGCCCAAAATAAGAAAACTGCATACCATGTTGCTTTCAAAGATACTCTATCTCCAAAAGATCACAGTGACAAAAGAAGAAAGTACTAACAACATTACATCATAAGATATACAAACTGGAAAAAAAATAGCACAATACTTGAGCATCTCACAAATCCTCATTCTTGTATCTCTCAAATTAGACACAAGAATAGACTTTCTACTACTAGGTAGCAGAGGGAGACATAGTCTCACCATAGGTTCTGAGAGAATAGCATTTATTTCCTTTAGGATATCTGAACTTAGCATTTTTTGTCCTTCCTTGGCAGTTTCCAGATACGGGAGAACGTCTCACGGTCTTTCTGGGAATCACAGGTGAGGAATCTTTCTGATAACAAAGTCTAGGACCTCTAAAAATAGGTTCTAGGGGATTTATCGAGATTGGTCTCCAAACACTAGACTTAGATTTACCAGAGTTGTTCTTATAAGCACAGGACATGCTTTCATAGGTAGTATGATTTATACCACTAGAATTTACCAATGTCCTATAATGATTTCTAGGAGAGAGATCACTTTTATAAGATGCCTGGTTTCTTGTGATAGGGAGATTTACTGCAGCAGTCGTCCGACTATTTACTCCGTTGACAATAGAAAGAAGCAATTTGTTAAGTTTAGAAACTTGTTTCTTGCTGGAAAAACAATGGATAGCATAGTGATTTCCTTTTCCACAGAAGGTACAGGTTCGTGGAGGAGAAGTAAAAACAGGCACTTGTTTGAACTTCATAGCCACCGAAGAAGATTGTAAGTTATGAAAACTTTTCTTGACACAATCTTCATTTGGAGAAAATTTCATTCTGTACAGTAACTCATGAGAATTAGTTTGTGTAGAAGAACTTTTCATTAAGACAGAGTTTTCCTTTTCCAAGAATTTGCACTGTTTATGGGCTAGAACAAGTGAGGCTTCAAGTTTCTCTTTCTCAACACGAAGTCTATCTAGATCAGATGAATGCGTCTTGATCAAACATTTTTCTCTAATTGAGCCTTCTTTAACAGGTTTTCAGGATCACAAATCTTTTCACGCTGTATATTGTTTTCTTGAAGAATTTTCTCAATTTCCTTAGAGAATGGTCCTATAATGTTGTAGAGTGCCTGTTCACGATCAATATACTTCTCGAATTCATCAATGAGCTTTACATGATCCTTGAGATCAACAAACTCTGTAGAATTTTTTGTAATTCTGGTGAGCTCCATTTCAGCTTTAGCCATTAAGTCCAATGTCTCATTGGAGGAAGAGTGGCTGGCACAAGATGAGACAGTCTTCCTACCTTGGGATTCAGAAGAATCAACTAAGGAGTGATCCTTTGAGGTATTTCCGAGACACTTGGCAAGATTGACAGCTTTAGGAGGCATTTTGGTATACGTCTAAGGTTCTTTCCACAGACTCAGAATACCAAAAACACAGACTTATAAGGTCTTTAACGTGTTTCCCTACTCTGATACCAATTAAAAAAGTGGGGTCTAACAACACCACCCAATATTTCGCTTAGCAATCTGTATGGACGAACTCCGAAATACTTTGCTGGAGAATCAACTAGACAGTCAGAATCAATCTAGATAAAAGTATCTAAAGGAGTTAATATCTCTCTCTTGTTTTTGATATTACTCAAGCTAATAGAAATCAGCGAGTCCTAATCAAACACAAGGAATACTTGGACGGTACCAAAGACCAATGTCCAAGGATCAATCAGTATCAATCAACAACCAAAGGTCGGATTTCCAATTGATGATCACGAACGCACAACCTGTATTATTTCAATTATATAACAAATATAATGTGGAAAAGAAATAACACAGACACCAGAAGTTTTGTTAACGAGGAAACCGTAAATGCAGAAAAACCCTGGGACCTAGTCCATATTGAATACACATTGTATTAAGCCGCTACAGACACTAGACTACTGCAAGCTAACTTCGGACTGGACTATAGTTGAACCCCAATCAGTCTCCCACTAATTCAAGGTACAGTTGTACTCCTACGCCTCTGATCCCAGCAGGATACTGCGCACTTGATTCCCTTAGCTGATCTCACCCACAACCAAGAGTTGCTGCAACCCAAAATCGCAGACTTGATAATAAACAAATATGTCTCACACAGAAAAGTCTATCAAAGGATAAATCTGTCTCCCACAAAAAAACTCTAGGTTTTCGTTCCGTCTTAAGATATAAAATCAAGGTGAACAGGAACCAATTGATAATCCGGTCTTATATTCCCAAAGAACAGCCTAGATTAATCAATCACCTCTCTACAATCCTTCTTGACTACACAGGCGGTTTGTCGAGGAATCACAAACAGTGAGACGAAGATGTTTGTGACTTCTTTATCTTGCCTATCGGAGAACTCTCACGATCTCAAGCCAATCAATAGATTGTACTCGTACGATATAAGATGCAAGATCAGATCACACAACTACGATAAAATTAGTATCGGTCTGGCTTCACAATCCCAATGAAGTCTTTAAGTCGTTAATCTGGTTTTAAAGAAGAAAACCAAAGGTTAAAGGAGAATTGACTCTAGCGAGCGCACTAGTATCACACATACGTGTGGGTATTAGTTTTGCACAATGCTAGATGTCTCCTTTATATAGCCTTCAGATCAGGGTTTTGCCTTAGTTACAAAGCAATCCATATTCACCGTTAGATGAAAACCTGATTTAGATTCAAGCTAATATTTCTCAACCGTTAGATCGGAGACTTAGCTTGTCACACACACTTGGGAAGACGTTTACTGGGTTTGTGAAAACCGTTCCCAAACGTGTACGTGTATGTTGGTTCAACATAGCAAACAAAAGGTTAACCATATGAGCGTTTCATATTAACCTTGTTCATCTTCACCATAACTAGTCCAATTGAGTCAAATGAACTAGTTAGAGAGTCATTTAATTGCTATGAGATCTTATGTAACTACACAAGACACAATTGAAACAAAGATGATTCGATTCGATGAATCGGCTCATGAACTTTATATCCACGGTTTGCATAAAGCATTCCTTAGTAATTCAAGTTTCATGTTCAGAGCACATATTTAGATCATAACCACTTAAACTCACAAACAAGATCGCGGACTTAAGGCAACCGGCAGAGTTTTCCAAACTCAGCAGAAAATCTCGGCAAAGAGACTTCCGCCAGTTCGCGGACTAGGTTCGCGGACTGAGTTCGCAGACTAAACACGCAAACGAGTTTTTGGAAAATCCCATCAGAAATTATCGGTAAGAGAACTTCCGTCAGTTGGTGGACTGAGTTCGCGGACTTGGCAAAGCCAATTCCTCCGGTTTCTCTCAATCAACAAAGTTCGAAAACTTCGGATTAAGGAATACATGGTTATGTAATATAAACTCTCATTCCAATCATTGAGACATTCTCAGAGGACGTTATATAGCCGTTATTCACATACCGTTTCATGTCAGAGCAATTCTCAAAGTAATTGAAACTTTTCATGACTTTCGTCACTAGGTGAAGATAAACTTGATCAAAGCGAAACTCTTTACCAACACACGATTTCGAGAAAAAGATAAGTAGCGAATACTCAGCTCGAAATGTCAAATGTGTATGATCCAGTCTATATAGCATACGAATTTTGCCTCGTACGAAGTAGGAGATAGAAGAGATAGACTTTTGAGCGATAGATAAGTTCAAGTCTCCACATACCTTTTTGTTGATGAAGTTCCACGGTTTCTTGAGTAGATATTCGTTATTGTATGATGAATCTCCATGAAGTCCTTGAGCTCAACTACAATTTTCTATCCTAGTCTGAGACTTAGCTATGTAGGCCAGAAATCAAGGCTCATAGTTTTGATCACTAACAGTGACAAACATGCTTGAGATAGCAACGCATGCGAGGTCGATCGAGCTATGCTCTAACACTCATTCTCTTCTTTTTGATCAGCAAGTTCGATTCTAAGGCGAGACAGTTCTTCAGCAGCTGTGTTGTGTCTGACACTTATCAGTTGATCAATGATAATTCCACAGAAGTCAATATTTCTCCCTTCTACTATGTAGTAGATGAACTCAGTAAGTCCTCTGGTCCAAGAGTTGCTGTCACAAGTGCTAGGCATCATATTTTCCACAATGAGTTTAGCTGCAACTTTAAGAAACAAATCTGCTCCTCTTACATAAACTTTGCCATCATTACGAGAGAGGTCTTTATCGAATAGCATGTTTGACAAAACATCTAGAGAAAGTCTACCAAGCTCAGGTGGAGGAAATATATTACCACCAAGAGGCACATTAAGTAGTTCGGAGATAAAATAACGATTTGCAGTAAAAATGGTACCTCCTACCATGGTATTGAAGGAACAGTGAGAAGTGTCTTCATCATGAATATTAGCATAAAATTGTGCGACCATTTCTACACGAATACTTCCCAAGGGTCTATGATAATTCCCCAATCATGCTTATTGAAGAACCCGACCAATCCAGGGACATCTAATTTAGACGCATCATAATATCGTTCACATATGGGTGTTTTGTTTTTGAAACTTGCACCGAGACTAGGGTCAAAGAAAGGTTCATTCCTAGTTTGTTGGCTTGAACTCCCTACATGTCTAGTTCTTCTTCTATTCATGATTGCAAGAAAATAGAGCAAATTATGAACTTACTTGGTTCAAGAACACGTTTAATGGAAGGTCTCGAAACAATTGTGAATCGCATAAACATCCTTTGACCCAATGTTCACGATCTTCTTCTGAGTTCAAGGGTACACACTGATTTTGATTTGGTTCAGAAACATAAACTTGAAGGAGGAAGGAACGAGCAAGAACAATTGAGTTTCTTCTTTCGTTTTTGAACTGAAGGAGCTATGGAAGAAGCTGAAGTGAGCGAGGAGAAGGTCTTTCACTTTTTGTGTGTCAAGGAACCATTTTGACACGTTTCAGAACTCCACTTGTTTGTGAAGCGGGTTAAGTTCAACGTACGTGAACCACACGTGTGTCAGGGAAGGGCTTGTTTGGCGCGAGTTTGGAGCAATAGATCACAAGACAAGTCAAGAACAACTGAACCTCACACTCCATGACACCAGGAGAGAGTTTCTTTCCAACAAATCTTAAATCTTGTAATATTGTGAAACACCCAAGGAACTGTTTTTATAAGTCTATCAAAGAATTTTAAGAGAACCCAAAAGGATTTTTGTTTCTGATTTCTTGTTTTCCATCTTATAAAAAACAGTTCCTGCAGATAGTTTTTAGTACTGCGAAGGGAAACTCTTTTAAAAAGAGACGTCATAGATTCTTCATGAAAGAAGACAATACTACTATCTTGATAGGAAGTATCAGGAATTGAGCAACCACTCAGTTCATGCTGTGAGGTGATATACTCAGATGACTGAGATTTAGACTCCTCTTGTAATTCATTTAGTTTATCACAACTAATTGGATTGCGCAGAGGAGGAGCGTTGCTCTCACTGATTAATGATAAACACATTTATGTGTCTATTTGTTCTCATTTACATGTATTGTTAGTGCTCGTTTTTGTACTTATTTGGTTATTTTGTGCTTTTGTAGGTGTTTTTGGAGAAATAAGCTTTTGCGGCGAAATGGGCTCGAAAAGTGGTATTTACACCCCGAGAGGAACTACCAGAAGCACCCCAGAAGTATGTTGGAGACACCCAGAAATACCCCGGAGGAACCCCGAAAAAGTGCGGAAAACATCCTAGAAGAATTGCTAAAGGCACCCCTAAGTTGGATAAGGGGCACCCCATTTCAGGGCATGTACTAAAGGGACTCTCGAAATGGATAAGGGAAGCTCATCTACATAATTCAAATACAATTTTTGGCGGGAAACTGGCAGCAGCGAGGAGCAATTTTTGTGTGAGAATCTTTGGGCAGTTTTAAAAAGATTCAATTGTGGAATTCGATTGGGCTGGACTTACTAGAGCAAAACAGGGTTTGTGTGTGCGTTTGGGTCGAACATATTGGGCTAGAATGTCCAGGAGAAGTGAATCAAAGTTCAACAGGGATACGTATTCTTTCTGTTTATTTTCAAAGATTTTGTGAAGAATTTTGGGAGAGTTTTACGCTGGATAAAGATGTACCTACTCTTGTTCAAGTCAGAGAATAGTTTGGATACGAGAGAATAGCCAACAGAACCACGTGAATCAACAGGAAAGTGATTTTTCTCCAAACTGCCCGAGAAGAATAATGAGATTATTCTTGGATTTGATCGAGTTTCTAGGGAGTTGGATAGCTATAAATAGTTGTGTTTTCATCATAGAAGGGTTAGAAACCATTAGGAGAGATTTTAGAGGTCTGCAGAGAAGGGAGAATCGAGTTACAGAGAGTTACAGTGCTGCTGCTGCTGCTCGAGGAGGAAGAAGAAGACGAAGAACAGACTAGCTAAGACAGTCGTTCTTCAACAGTCTTAAAAGTGGAACCCAGTGTCGTTGTTTTACAGCACTTGAGTTGTATCGTTGATTTTCAGCCCTTTCCCCTTTGTAACAGTGGCGCTGTAACACCATTACAGCGTTACAAATTCCTGTTTCATCTTATATTCATTAATAAAAACACCTATTTTAGCCATGAATTTATCTTGTGAGTGTGTTTTTGGGATGAGGAGCTAAACCCAATCCCAGGGGTGATGGAGGAAGCCATTCTTCCAAAAGTTATGTGGTAAAATTCATTTAAATTTAATTATGCAATCCTTTTATGATTAATTGCACCGAATGAAAATTGAATAAATGATTTTTATTAATTAATTGTGTTTTCTCTTGATGAAATATGCTTGGTTTATTGCTTTTGATATTTCATGCTTGCGATTAACAATGGATGTTTTGAAAATCTGATTTAGGCAATGATTAGAATCACAATTGTTTTTGATTTGAATTATAATGTCTAGAATTGCATGATAATAATTATTATTGAATCACATGAATTTTGGTGAATGGTGAAATCCTAAACCCTGGTCTTTCCACAATATTTACATCACCTTTGAATTTAATTTGTTTTATCTTTATTTTTATTAAGTCTAAAAATTATTTCCTTCACAAGTCTGAAAAGAACCCAGTTTTACCACTATTACTACAATCACTATTTGAAAATACATCAATTAATAAATCAATATCAGCCTCAACATGAATATTATTCATCATAACTTGATTTAGCATGTTAAAAGATTCTTGCTCTTTCTGGAGGTATAACTCAACATCAAGAAATAAGCTCCCAAGCTCCTTTTCAAGCCCTGAAAATACTTCAAGGGATTTTAAACCTGGTGGAGGTTTAGATAGAATTTCCTCTACTGATTTTATTAAATCAGTCATGGAAGAGAGATCTGAAATCCCTGGATCTGGTGGTTCCTTTATTGAGATATATAACACTACTGTCCATAGAGTCAGATTGCTACAAACACATACTTGTAAGGTCTTAAACATGTTTGCCTGCTCTGATACCAATTGAAAAAGCGGGGGTCTAACAACACCACCCAATATTTGGATTAACAATCTGTATGGACAAACTCGAATATATTTTTAAGAGAATCAACAAGACTCAATCAATTAAAAGTATATCAACGAGTTTATATCTCTCTCTTGATTTGATTTCCTCAATCAGAAACTGCGAGTACTAATCAAATACAAGGAATAAGTTGGACGGTACCAAAGACCAATGTCCAAGGATTAATCAATGACAATCGACAACCAAAGGTTGGATTATACCAATTGATGATCTAAATGCACAACCTGTATTATTTCAATTATAAAGATAAAACAATATAATGCGGAAACTGAAATAACACAGACACCAGAAATTTTGTTAACGAGGAAACCGCAAATGCAGAAAAACCCCGGGACCTAGTCCAGATTGAATACACACTGTATTAAGCCGCTACAGACACTAGCCTACTCCAAGCTAACTTCGGACTAGATTATATTTGAACCCCAATCAGTCTCCCACTGATCCAAGGTACAGTTGTAATCCCTACGTTTCTGATCCCAGCAGGATACTGCGCACTTGATTCTCTTAGATGATCTCACCCACAACTAAGAGTTGCTACGACCCAAAATCGCAGGATTTGACAATAAACAAATATGTCCCACACAGACAAGTCTATCAAAGGATCAATCTGTCTCCCACAGAAAAACCCTAAAGTTTTTGTTCCGCCTTTTGATACTAATCAAGGTGAACAGGAACCAATTGATAATCCGGTCTTATATTCCCAAAGAATAGCCTAGAGTTATCAATCACCTCACAACAATCTTAATCCTATGGTAGCGAAACAAGATGTTATGGAATCACAAACGATGAGACGAAGATGTTTGTGATTACTTTTTATATCTTGCCTATCGGAGATATCAATCTCAAGCCAATCAGTATGATTGTAATCGTACGATAGAAGATGCAAGATCAGATCACACATCTACGATAAAAGTAGTATCGGTCTGGCTTCACAATCCCAATGAAGTCTTTAAGTCGTTTAACCTGGTTTTAGAAGAAGAAAACCAAAGGGTTAAAGGAGAACCGACTCTAGCACGCAAACTAGTATCACACGTAAGGTTTGGGGATTAGTTTTGCAGAGTTGCTAGATGTCCCTTTATATAGTCTTTCAAATCAGGGTTTTGCCTTGGTAACAAAGCAATCAATATCCACCGTTAGATGAAAACCTGATTTAGATTCAAGCTAATATTTCTCAACCGTTAGATCGAAAAACTTATCTTGTTATACACAAATAAAATGCACGCTTCTAGGTTTGTTAACCGTACCCAAACGTGTACATTGTTGGCTCAACAATAGTCAACCAAAAGGTTAGCCATATGAGAATTTCATATCAAACATGTTCTTCTTCACCATAACTGGTTCAAATGACTCAATTGAACTAGTTAGAGAGTTGTTCAATTGCAAGGAAATCTTATGTAACTACACAAGACACAATTGAAGCAAAGATGATTTGATTCACTCGAATCAATTCATGAACTTTTATATCCACGTTTTGCAAATAGCATTCCTTAGTCTTTTTAAGTTTAAGTTCAGAAATCATCTTTAGATATACAACCTTCTCAAGTTCGCAACTAGGTTCGTGGACTTAGGATACCGGCCAGAGTTTACAAACTCCAACAGAAATTCTCGGGATAAGAACTTCGCCGTTTCGCGGACTGGGATTCACGTAAGTAGTTTGTCAACTCCAGCAGAAATTGTCGGGTTTGAGAACTTCGGCAGTTCGCGGACTTGGCTCTTGCCATTCTTCCAGTTCTCTTGATCAAAAAAGTTCGAAAACCTTGGTTCAAGGAATATGACTTATACATAATTGTGTTTCCACAAGAATGCTTATGTCCACCATTGGTTATGTAATCTAAACTCCCATTCCAATCATTGAAACATTCTTAGAGGATGTTATATAGTTGTTACACCATTTTTCGTCAAAGAAATTTTTAAAGTGATTGAAACATATCATGACTTTCGTCACTAGGTAAAGATAAACTTGGTCGAAGCGAAAAGCTTACCAACACATATTTCGAGATATAGATAGGCGAGGTATACTCGGATCGAAATACTAAATGTGTATAATCATAATCTATATATATATAGCATACGACTTTTTGTCTCAAAGATAGGAGATAGAATAAATAGACTTCTGAGTGACGGATAATTCAAGTTTCCACATACCTTTTTGTCGAGAAGTTCCACCGATTCCTTGAGTAGATCTTCGTCTTGTATGATGAATCGCCTGGATTCCTTGAGCTCAACTACACTTACTATCCTAGTCCGAGACTTAGCTATAGTAGACCAGAAATCAAGACTTATAGTTTTGATCACTAACATTGACAAACATGCTTGAGATAGCAACGCATGTGAGTCCGACCGAGCAATGCTCTAACAGTTACGTCTTGGTTTTTTCTATCTGTAATTCGTTTTCCAAACCGTAATACTTAGTAACCTAGCCGATTTTATACGACGTCTAGGTGTTCCTATCCGTAATATGAGTAACCAATGCACAAATTATTTTTTCAGCCGTTATTCTTTTCACGTCTCGGTCAATAACTCAAAATCCCATCCGTTATCTTTGTTGCGTCGGAACTTTCCATATTTCCTAGACGTTACTGTTTTTACGTCTCGGACGGTTACTAGATATCCCATCCTTAATATTGTTTGTGTCTGGGACTACCCATATTTCCTAGCCGTTTTCGTTGTCACGGCTAGATTGTGTCAAGATTTCCTAGCCGTTGTTTACTTATCTTCTTTTGGTTTTTGGTATTGTTTGTCTTTGAACAGAAAAGAAAAGAGGAAGTAAAGATCAATAAAAGTAACACCTTCTAGTGATCCCACTCTGCAACCTCGTCACACAAAACCATTAGATGCAAATGCAAGGAATACAAGTGAAGTTAATACAAGTAAAGTCGGAGTTGGTGGGGGGGAGTGAAAGTGTAGTTGTTACTAGAGGAAATGAAGTTGGAGTTGCTGGAGGAGTGAAGGTGGATTTGTTACTGGAGGAAATGAAGGTGGAGTTGATGGAGGAAGTGAAGGTGTACTTGTTACTGGCGGAAATGAAGGTGGAGTTGCTGGAGGAAGTGGAGGTGTACTTGCTGTTACTGGAGGAACTGAAGTTGACACTTTTGGTGGTATTGCTATTCATAAAGGTAAATCTTTAGTTGAGGAGGACAAGAAGGAGGGAAAGAATAAGTATCCACCAAAAGAAACGGCAAGACAAATAATTGATGCTATGGTGCCTTTACCTCCCAAGAGGAATGGGAGACCTTGGGGTGCGCCAAGAGATCGTTATGTCTTGATTGGTTACCCGTATTCATGGGCTGCTAGGGTTTGTGGCACAAAGGTAATAAATCAAATTATATATATATATGTTATTTTCATTTTATTATGGATTATTAATGGTAACAACCAATTTTTTTTATTTTTTTTGTAGTTCCCAGATAAAGCGGTCCCTAAACTAAAGCACCAACAAGGAAAGTTTTGGCCGTTAGACGATAAGCATCTAGATGTGGTAGCTTTGGCAAAAGCTTCGGGGTTATGGTCTGGAATCAAGGCTTTGCATAACATACGATATTGAGACAGTTTGTGGTTTTAGAGAAAGATTCTGGCCCGAAACCATGACTTTTCTACTCCCGTTCAGCGAGATGACTGTGATTCCTGATGATGCAAAGAAAATCACCGGTCTTTCTTTGGAAGGAAAGGTTGTGTTTGAGGGTTTCAACAATTTTCTTCCTTTTGATGAGCTTTATATCCCGGCTAAAGACTGTCTTGGGTGGGGCAAAGATGAAGCGGAAGAAGAGTTTGAGATAGGGTACGGAGCCCCTCCCAGAGATAAAAGGGAATTTACTATACCGAGTGAATGTCGTGAAATAGTTAATATGTCAAGGAAGATTAACCTTGGTCATATAAGGGGTAAGTTTCAGGAATGTACTCGCAAGATCGTGATGGACGCAGAAAGAGCTAGACATACGGCTATAGCTTACTTGTTGCATGCTCTTGGTACCGTCTTCTTTTCGGATTTCTCAGGAAATAAGGTAAACACTTGTTATTTGCAGTGGTTGAAGACTCTCAGTCTCGATCCGCAAACAAACGAGGTACTTAGGTACTCGTGGGGCACCGCCCTCCTTACTAGTGTGATGGAAAGTTTTTGCAAAGCTACTAGGTGGAACGAAACACAAATTACGGGATGTGTTGCTCTTATCTAGGTATCTTTTTGTGTTAATTTAACAAATGTTTATTTATTTTACTTTTATATATTGGTTTGTGTTTAATATCTTATTTATAATCGATATTTTCTTTTCGTAGTCATGGGTTTACGACCATTTTCCTTGAGGCCTACTCAGGATACAAAATGGCCTCTAGAGAAACCTATAGGAGGAAGATACCCCTTTAGAGGGACCCAATACAAGGCTAAAGAGATGAAAATGGTCGAAATGAGGAAAACGTTGGATGCTTTGACAATTGATGATGTGGTGTTTGATCCATATTTGAAAAATGATGAGGATGGAGATGAGGAAGTTG
This sequence comes from Papaver somniferum, assembly GCF_003573695.1. Lineage (NCBI taxonomy): Eukaryota > Viridiplantae > Streptophyta > Magnoliopsida > Ranunculales > Papaveraceae > Papaver > Papaver somniferum. The sequence continues at coordinate 32,188,320 of NC_039366.1, forward strand.
GTGGTAGAGAAATTTCTAATGTGGCGACTTATGTGGGACCTTAGTTTCATTCAACCGGGTTCGTCAATCTGGATCCTCGTAGAACTCTCCGCCAAATTGGTATTCCAGAAAATTATACCTGAAGAGTCTCGTTTTATACTGAGCGTAGCCAACTCCATGTTTAAGGACAACAATGTCAAATTGAACTATGTACCAGCATCGTCGATCGATGATTAGAATGATCATTCCAATGCAACAAACAAAATGAGTAGAAGAGCGCTTGAAGCTTCTCATGGGACATCTGAAGCGGATGCGAATTACATGGAATGGTATCAAGAATGGGCTCATCCTTATGTGGAAAATTTGGATCTGTAGGAGCAAAGACATTTGAAGAAGGCAGAGAAAGAGAGTTTAAAATCAAAGGAGTCAATGAATGAAGAAGATGATTGGGAGAATATGGTGGTACGTATACGACTAATTATGTCTGTATATGTTTGTTTCTGTTAATTATCTATGAATAATTACAATGTGTGTATTTGATATGAAAAAATAGGTTGAACGAGTTAATTGGGTAGTCAAGGACATCACCCGTGTGGTTAATTCGGGTGAGAAGTTGACGGTCCTGAACAAAGATTACTTCGGAATCGAGTTAAAGACATAATAATTCCTGAGAAAGAAGGTTTATATGCTTATGAAAAGGACCGATCAAGGAGAGATAAGAGGGCTAGGTCTCATTCTCCTAGCGACGACTCGGATACTCCCTCCGGTCAAGGCGCTCGAGGCAGTCTAGGCAGTCGAGGTGGAGGAGAAAAAGTTGGTCATGGTCGAGGTGAAAATGGCAGTCGTGTTGGAACAAGTATTCGAGGTGAAAAAAGTGCTCGAGGTGGAACAAGTGCTCGAGGTGGACGTGGTGGAGGTAAAAAGACTCCAACTGAAGTTGGCAGGGGAAAAGGAGGTAAAAAGGCTAGAATGGTAGAACAAGTTGTTGAACATGAGAAAGAGGACGACGATTTGGATACTTTTTTGCGCACATCTTCAGAGAAGGAGGAATCAAGTGAATGAATGACTATTTACTCTATTTTAAGGATTTTATTTCGTGGATTTTTTATTATATAAGACTTTAGATATTTACTGTTTTCGTTGTTTGGTTATGGATTTGGAAGTTTGGATTTTTATAACTTTGCATATGTATGAATGAATGTTAGTATTTCCGTTTGTCTAATATAAGAAAAACGAGGAAAAGATCAACATTGTTGAGTTTTTTATGCACTTTCGGCTAGGTCGATGCTTCACAGAATCTAGCCGAAAATGCATATATTTTTTGTCAAATAAAATTTCACAGCCGTAAACACGTTTGCGGTCAGAAACTCCCGACCGTAAATATAGTAACCGTTGGGAAAAGCATCCGTGATTGCTTCACGGTTACGAAAAACCTAGACGTTCTGAACTCTGGTCACACAAAATTAAATGAGTCCTATTTACGGTTATATATCCTGGCCGTGTATCGAGCTTACGGTTAGGAATACAAACCGTAAACTATTTTACGGCTTGGTCGACCTTTCTAGTTCCTGACCGTAATTCACTCAACGGTTTGGAAACCCATCCGTTACCCTGTTACGGTTGGAAATTTCCTAGCCGCATAGAACTCTGGTAACCCAAGAAAAAAGGGCTCCTAGTTACGACTACATATCCAGGTCGTAATATGCTTTCACGGTTTGGAGTCCCATCCATGATTATAACAGAAAGTATTTTCTCTTATTTACGGCCAATAATCCCAGCTGTGAATCTGACAGACCACAAAATCTACAGGTTATACAAAATTACGGCTTGGTCAACCTAGCGAGTTCCTAGACGTAGCTACCTATATTTTCCTTTTGTACCACATAATATCGGATAGTTTTTTGAATTTTGAAAAATAGATTCGTTTGAAGACTGATCTATAGAAGGTTTTAGCTGTTCAACCACTTATTTAAACTTGAAATAACTCCATCTCTATATAACCACCCATTCCAAATCAAAATCACACCTTCTACACTAATAATCTCTACTAAAACTCCTACAAACTCAATGCAATGTATTCAAAGGATAAACCCGACTTTACTTTGTATGAAGACTTATCTCTTTGCCAAAATTTTGTGCTATGCTATCCAAAGAAGGGAGAAGAATGAAGGAATTGTGGTGTACCAAGTCAATTTTATTGGAGTAGGATTTTTGAAATTTTTTGTAGTGAAACAGGTAACACTAACAACCGCGATTGGATTGAATTGTATCTTCGATTCTCAAACATGCGCAAAAAAGTGGAAGAGTATATGGCTTTACTTCATATGCGCAAGCAAGTTCGACTTAGAGGTGAGACTGATGAAGAAGTCGTAGCTTAAGTTAACAAGGAATGGAGAAAATGGAAAAGTTATAATTTCAACTTCGAAGCTCAAATGACCATCATCAAAAATTTCTTGATACATCGAAAGGGATGTTATTAAAACCAACTTTGTAATGGGGATATATTAAGCATATAATGAGTTTTATTGTGGTTTAGTTAATGAAAGTATTAGTAATTTTCAATCGTATTAAGAATTCATGTTGAAACAAAAAATTTCTCAACTTTCAAATTGAATTACGAACGGGAAAATTATGTAAACCCAGACGTAATACAGACTCAGGTTATTCTGGGAAGCATAACGGCCAAAATTTCTTAACTTCCCATCTGTTTCATGTGGTCACGACTGGGAGTCCCTAATATCCCAATCGTTGAGTCGTATTACGGCTGGGTCGACACATTTACCTAGCCGTAATCGAAAAAAATTTCATATTTTTTTCCAGATTTTTGACGGATTTGAATTGATAAAATTGATGTCGGGAGTTGATTATAAGGTTATCTTGAGTTTTGTGATGAAGGGTTTCATCATTTTTCTTCAAAGTTTTCCAAAATATTCACCAAAATGGTGATTTTTTCTTCTTCAAAACTCAAAAAAGTCAAGTTTTGATTTGCAAAAGATTAATGATTTGATTAGTCTAATTGATTCACTAATACTGATTAGTTATCTTAATTAGTTTAATTAACACTAATCAAATTAAGGGTAGATCATACATTACAAAAAAAGATAGATATGGGGTTATATGGGTTGTTATTTCATGGCCCCATTAAACCCCGAAAAACCCACCATTTTTAAGACCCAATAATAGAGTTATTTTTTTATAAGAAAAGTAAATAATACCTCCTTTAAAAGGCAGAAGCCCTAATCTCTAATCGTTAAAAATGCTCTCCCTTCTCTCCTCACCACCCTTCTCCTCAAATTTCCTCCCTCTTCCCTATAACGGCTAGTTCTGGCCAGTTTCTTTCTCTCTTTTTCTCTCAACGTCTCTTGCAACGGCTAGTTCTCGCCGCCGGAAACCTTCTACCCAACGGTGTATCCATCTCTAAACTGTTTAATGGTCTCTACTCTTAATTTCAATACTCAATTATGAACACTACTCACAGAAATCACGACTACAACTGCAATTGCATTACTCAAATCACAGGAATCGCTCAAACCACACAAATTACAAGACTCTCTCATCTCACTCAAATCACAAAACTCACCCATGTCATTCAAATCACATTTTCAAGAAGTAACACTCAAATCAATATAACCTCACCTGATTTATCATCTATTGCTACTGAAAACATCACCGCAATCTACTTTTCAATTAAAAATTTCCTTCCCCCTGGGATAATCTTTCTCTATGAGTACTTTTATCATACTAAACCAACTCCATGTCATTCTGTCAATCTGGGGAAGTTTACCTACATTTTAAGCTCCCTCAAACTACCAATCAAAAGCTTTAAGCTAGGCATGTCAATCTCAAGATCAGGCTCAATATTGGACTACTTCTTTCAAAATCATAGGCTGAGGTATCCAGCCTTCTATGACTCTTTGAGCATCTGCTGGAAACATGTTAGCTTGAATTCTGGTATGTATCTTTTCTCTAATTTGGCTGCTCTGCCTGAAGGTAAGATTTTAACTCTAATCTCTTTTAGTCATTTAATCATATATCTCTCCCATCCTAGTCATTTGTTTTTCTTTTCACTCAATTCCATATGCTTTCTTACCACAAGGTATACTAGTCCTGCTCTTACTTCTAGCCTTGTTCATAATCTGAACCTGGCTATCTCTCAGGGCTTGCCCTTATGGGGGATCTACACTGACTATCTCAATTTAATTCCTATAGATGATCTGCACTGCCCATTAATTTCAAGCATTAAAAGTAATAATATACATTTTGATTTAACCAAAATTAAAAAAATTCTAAGACCCATTCTTTCATTGGTTCCCATTCTTGAAGCTTGGTCTCAAACAAAAAATGAAACTTCATGTCTGTTTGTTACTACTAATTTCACTATGTGCATCATTTTGAAAACCACCTGGCTAGATCTCTTTTTATTCTCCAATTGCACTGGCAGCATTCCTTATAGCTCGAGCCATTACATTTCTGTACACCTGTGCTACAGCCCTTGCATCAGCACCTGGTGGCAATGTATCTTCAGCTGGCAATTCAGGAAGTTGAGGCTCCTCTCCACGCAATGCACTGGCCTTTGCAGATCTGTATATCTGTCCCAAAATTCTAGAATCAACACCAGGGATCACAGGCTCGTCTCTAGGAACTTCAAGTGGATATGTAACTTCTCCAATTCCAGTCTGGGATACTTCGACCACATCCTGAGCCATCTTCCTAAGTGTGGGTGCAAGCATGAACAAATTTGGGAAAAAGATCTTGTCAGGAGTAGGAGGACGAGTAGCATTAATTCGAATTTGATCCTTGGCTGCGTCAGGAAGAGGTGCAGTAAAGAATCCCTGCTGAGTTCCACCACATAAGATCCTCTCATCATCCACCAGTACAATTCCTTCCCTTACCACTCATCGTCCCTTCGTGGGATGAACAACAAACATAACCCATCCATCTTTAACACCCACAAGCTCCCCATTCTCAATTCGGCCTTGTTCAAGCCTCTGTGGTGGTCTCCCAACTCTGGTGGATGCATGCACAACCATTCCCTCAGCACACTCTTTTCCACCTTTAGTGCTTGCACTTTCAACTCCAAAACCTGCTCTTTCATGCATTGCACCAGGAAGAGAGTGCAATTGATTCTCATTATACCTAGAAAAACCTTCACATACAATTGCAGTAGCAACCTACAAATTTCAATTGTCGAATCTCCAAGCATCTCCAAATTGACCACATACTTTAAATGTCAAACCATACTCAACACCAAATTGAAGTACAGAAAAACTAACCTGTTCCACGGATTCTCCGACTCGGGCTTTTTTCTGTGGTTCACCTTGTACACGCTCTTGGGAATTCTGACCTTTGTCCATACCTTGAACTCTCAAAGAAAACTCTCTTACGGAAATCTCTTTAGACAGGGGGAAATTTCAGTAACTACTGTATTTTCTCCAAGAAGAATGACTGAGAAACTGAAAAGTTTTACTCTCTCAGCGGTTTTAATTGGGCAAAGAAGAGTAACAGTTGCACAATCTCAACCGTCAAAATCTTCTGGGGGAAACCAGACTCACAACATTAAAGATTGGTCTTGCAACTTGACGTGTATATTCAAGTCTACTGGCATCATTATTTGGCCTAGTACAAGCAATGAGACACATTTACTCATGAGAAGCGGCAATCAACACTTGGCAAGAAGATCCTTCTCCACACTGCATCGGGTCAACCCACGAATGAACGAATACGGAGCATACCCACCAAAACCGACTCGGATACACCTCCCAGTCTGTCAGGGCTGACTCATTTTCTCAATCTGACTCAGATAACTTCTACCACCCATATGCAAACACAGTCATACCCCAAAAGGCCAACTAAGGTCTGGTGGATTTCAATCTTTCTCCTTATAGGATCCCATAAAATACAAAGGGCCTACCGGGGAGCTGAAACCACATCAACAGCCCAAGGTAAGGTCTTACTGGTTTGGATTGCTATGATCAGGTCATGGCTAACTGTACCACTAAAACTGCTGGCAAGAGTCAACAACTCTTTCTCTATCCGCCACAACTGCAAGTACAAGGACCACTTCAAACTCAACACATTCCTAGATGACAAAAACCAGAATCAACCCGTGCCAAAACTTCAAATTAAAGTTAGACACATCACTTTCAGTTTCTCTGAAGATTATGCACATAAAATCTACCACCCCCAAAGGGAAGGACAAGGTAAAACTCTCAACACTTTAGATAACAATATAAAATTTTCTGTGTGAAGGGGCTTGAGACAGATCCCATTAGTCATCTACATCAACAACAACTATCCTGAGTATAAAAACTTTGAGATGCTCTCATCCCTTGATCAACACCTACCAAAACCATATTGGCCTATCTTGAGGAAAACCCACAACTACTTACAAAAACCTTGCATTACTGACACGGTCAAGAATCTTTTTCAAATTAAAGTTTGCTTTGATTCCCCTCAACATCATTACTGGTCTTATCCCACCACAATACACATTGGTCAATGCACTTACAAGTTGCTTTCTGTCTACCACCCTCTCTTCCACCCAAAAATGGCTTCTTCATCAAAATCTCCTGATCCATCCATTGAGAACCTTGTTGCTCAGATGAACAAAACCCTCAAAATTCCTGAAGCAGACTTATATCCCAAGGTTTTCTTAAACCCTGAAAACATCAGAACCAAGCAAGTCTTAGACTGGAAATGGTGTTTTATTGGAAAACTCTGCAGCAATATATGTTTTGAAACATCAAGAGTCAGCAATTTCATCAACAATAACTGGGAATTCAATTGCAGAGTTGAATTGGATGTATGGACCAGGAGAAGGAACTACTTTATTCTCAGACTCACCCATGAAGAAGATTATTCTACTCTCAGGAATGGAGGAACTAGAGGAGTATTTGATAAACTTATGGTATTAGTAGGTGTACCCTTGGGAGGTCCAGACTTAATTCATGAAAAAAAATTCGCTAAGGTTATGATTTGGCTTCTCATCAAAAGAATCCCAACTAGAGGACTAGTAATGATATGGAAGAGAAATCTTGATGTTGAAATTATGGATTATTCCATTCACCATATCAATGCTACCATCAAGCCTACCAGTGGACCCTCTTGCCTTTTTACTGGTTTTTATGGAAACCCTTATGATACTCCAAGTAAACTTCACTCTTGGAAAGCCTTGGAAACAACTGCTACCAATCACTCCCTCCCTTGGTTGGTCATTGGGGATTTCAATTTCATCTTGCATGATAATGAAAAATACAGTACTCAACCATTGGACAGTGTAAAAACTAATATATTTAGTAACAAAATTGTGGACTTGGATCTAATTGACTTAGGAAGTACTGGCTTCCCTTTCACTTGGTCCAATAAGAGAAGTGGTCCTGCTCTCACTGAGCAGAGATTGGATAGAGTTCTTGCCACTGAATCCTGGCTTCTCTTATATCCAAACTCCAATATCACTAATCTTCTAGCAATTGGATCTGATCACCACCCCATTCTTCTTAACACTAATCCTCATTGGTGTACTGGTAAAATTCCTTTCAAGTTCTTTGGTCCCTGGTTGGACCATAAGGACTGTAAGGATATTGTTCTGGAATGCTGGAAAAGAAACTTGTCTGGTTCTAGTGCTTTCCTCATTGCTAGAAAGCTTAAAGACATTAAGCTGAAACTTCAAGTTTTGAAAAAAGAAGTGTATGGCAACATAAAGTCAAATATTGAAGAAAGTAAACAACATCTACATTGGCTTCAAGAAAACTACTTCAAGCACAACAGAGGTGAAGCTTTAAAAACTGCAAATCAAGTTCTCAGAGAATGACAAGACATTGAAGAAAAATTCTGGAAGACAAAAAACAGAGATTTATTCATCAAATTGGGGGATAAGAATACAAGTTATTTCCATAGAACTACAAAATGAAGATTAAGAAGAAACAAGATAGATTCTATACAAGACAGTACTGGAAATTGGATTAAGGATTACCAAGAAATAAAACATTGTTTCACCAACCATTTTTCTAAGATGGTTACTGCTGAATCTCCTGACATGAACCTTGGAATCATTAACCTCATTCCTACAATTGTCACCAATGTTGATAACAACATTCTCAACATAATTCCTGAAAATTATGAGGTCAAAACTATTCTTTTTAACATGGCCAAAGATAAAGCTCCAGGTCCAGATGGTTTTCCGCCAAACTTCTTCCAAGCCAACTGGGATATTGTAGGAGAAGACTTAGTTAAAATAGTGCAACATGTCTTCAAGTCCGGGCATCTTCTCAAAGAAATGAATTCCACTTTTATATCCCTGATACCAAAAATTGAAAACCCAACTTGCCCCAGCCACTTCAGACCCATTAGTCTAAGCAACACCACCTACAAAATAATATCCAAACTTCTAGGTCAAAGAATGAAACCTCTTCTCAACAAAATCATATCTCCCTAACAGTCTTCCTTTATACCTGGAAGACCAATTGTTGATAATATAGCTATAGCCCATGAAATTATTCACTACATGAGAACCAGAAGAGGTCTCAAAGGCAATAAAGGAACCATGGGGATCAAGATTGATATGGATAAAGCTTTTGATAGAGTGAATTGGAAATTTCTTCATACCATTATGACTAAAATTTTCTTTGACTCTGAATGGTGTAACAAAATTATGCAGTGCATCTCCACTACTTTTTCAGCTGTCCTGATAAATGGCTCCCCTGATAAATTCTTTAATCCCTCTAGAGGTCTCAGACAAGGGGATCCTCTATCCCCATACTTATTTCTTTTCTGCATGGAAGCTTTGTCTAGAACTTTATCTCATGCTGAAGACTTGGGTATCATCTCTAGAGTAAAAATCTGCAAGAATGCTCCTTCTATAAACCATCTTCTCTTTGCTGATGACTGCATGGTATTCTGCAAAGCAAATCCTACTGAAACCCAAAACCTCAAGGACATCCTCAACATCTTTGGAGATACTTCTGGTCAACTCATCAACTTCAGCAAATATGGTATCTTCTTCAGCAAGGACACTGACCTATCTGCCTCATATCTGCAATCTGCTAGGAGTTCAAGCTCTCCCCCTAAATGACAAATATTTAGGATCTCCTCTATTTACTCACAGAAGCAAAATCCAATCTTTCAAACCAGGAGTGGATAAGATGAAGAGAAATCTGTCAAGTTGGAAGAATTCCCCTCTAAATCTAGCTGGAAGAGAAGTTATAATAAAATCTGTCACCTCCACAGCCAGCATTTATCAAATGAACTGCTTCAGAATACCTAAGCAAACTTGTCAAGATATGAACAACTTACAAAGAGATTTCTTTTGGGGGGAAAAATCTGGAACACCCCACTGGGTTTTACCCAAAAGCTTGGACAGCTATAGGCAAACCAAAGGATCTTGGTGGATTAGTGTTCATGAATATGGAACTCTTCAATAGTGCCATGATAACAAAAATAGGATGGAGGCTGGAACAGGATAAGGACTCTCTCTGGTACAAATTGATGGATGCCAAGTACTTATTGGGGAGAAATGTTCTAAACATGAATACCAAAGCCAAAGATGGAGACTCATGGATATGGAAAGGGGTTCTTGAAGGAATTCAGAATATACAACACCACTGTATCTGGAGAATAGGCAATGGTAACAAAATCAAAATCTGGGAGGACCTTTGGATACCTTACTCAACTGACAAGCTCACAAAGCCTGCAAACTGCCCCACTGATATACAACTGCTTTCTCATTTAATGACAGATCAAAAGGAATGGAATCTCCAACTCATTCAGCAAATTTTCAGTCCTGGTACTGCTCAAGTCATTAGTGATCTTGTTATCCACTCCAGAGAAGAAGAAAACATGCATTGGAAACTCAACAGCACAGGAAATTTCTCTGTTAAAGATTTGTACAAAGCCAAAATAGAGAACCTGTATAGAAATGATCATACAACAAGAAACTGGGGAGCTATATGGAACTTGGAAGTGGCACCAACCATTAAAATCTTTCTCTGGAAATGCGCTCATGAAATCCTCCCAACTAATGCTAAAACTGCAAGCATTCTCCACTATATTGATCCCATATGCAAAATATGCAATAGTGGGGAGGAGACAATGATACATATGTTCCTCAACTGCCCAGCTGCCACTGAGGTTTGGAAGCACATGTTAGGTGGAAATCATGGTCTTTTTGGTCACCAAACTCTTTTCATGGATTGGTTCAATAGTTGGTTTCAAAATGCTAGCTGCAGTGACAATACCTGCACTTATGCAACCACTTGCTGGTTCATATGGAAGGCTAGATGTGATCTAGTATTCCAAAACATTACTCCAAATGCTAAGAATACAACTCTCAGTATACAACATCTATGTGATCATAACAGAATCCACACATTGCCCTACCAAGCTCTGAATACTCAGGGGCATACTTATGATACTGATCCCCATATAACAACAACAGGAAATTATGTTGGGATCCCTCCTCAAAAGCAAACTTTTGGTTTCTTAATCAAAATCTGCACTATTCAGGATCCTAACACTTATCAGTTCTTCTCAGCGCTAACTATCACTGATTTCGCAGGAAACTATGTTGATAGCAGAGGACACACAGGTCAATGGGGAGCAGGAGGAGCCACAGGAGGAGCAGACTTAGCGTTTGAGTGGGCAGAGATAAAGCAGCACATGAACATTGAAATACAAGTTGAAACCAATGAAATTCTGGAACACTTCAATGCTCTCTATCTCAAAGCTATAAAGAGAAGATTCAGCAGGAACTATCATAAGGAAAAACAAACATTGAATGAAGCAACAGTATTAAATGTAAAACATGTATCTTTTGTTTTAAGGGGTCTTAAACTTCTTCATAGAACCCAAAATCTCCAAGCTCTAAACTTGGCTATTACTTGTAAGAACCTTAGCAGTGGGTCTGATGTTTTTCAAAACAATGACACCACTAGCATTACTATCAATCTTTTATCTTAGGCTCTGCCTAAGTTTTCTTAAAAAAAAAGAAGGTAGAAGCCCTAAGAAATGTTGTATCCAAATGCACTAAAACTCTGCAAATAGAATATCTTCCAGGCCACTTATCATCATAACGATCTAGAAGACACCATCACCTAGTAAAATAACTTTCTATGATGAAATCTGAGTAGTCGTCTATGCCGGAGCTAGCATCCAAACCCGGCGCTCCTAACACAGAATTAGGATTAATATGATCTATGATGAAGATGGTGGGGATTAGAGGATCTGATGATGTGGGGCTCTCTATTAAAATTTCGGTAAAGTTTTCCTAGCAGGGTCTATTGTTCCTTAAAATCAGGGACGGACTCAGAAATTAGCGTCGGGTGGGGCTAAACCTTTGCCAATTTTTTTTCTTTTGTTCAACAAGATATTGAAAGTTTCTATAGGCTTAAAGAATGAATCAATGTTTTCAGTTTCTTAGCTGGTGGAGGAAGATGGTTGAGTGACATTATAACTTGACTAGTATCAGTAAATACACAACATTAAAATTAAACTTAAGGACCAAACCAGTTAACATGATTGGAATTATAACACCGAAAGAATATTTTTTTTTGATCTACCAGAATATAAAGATGCCAAATAAGAGTAGCATTCATAGTATGTAAACACTATTGGAATCACTATTATGGTATGCTAGTATGATATACACGATTATAATTTGAAATCAACAATTACCAAGTCTGCTCTCTAACTGTGTAGTATGATATACACGATTTAAACACCCTACTACCACCGTAGCATTGAATCATTAAAAAGTAAGATGAACCGATGGGTGCTATATTAACCAAAGACCAAAATATCTAAAAACTAGTTTCAACAACTACTATGTGGTTTGTAACCAAGATTAAGAATCAAATAAAGTAAGAGTACTTACATGTCTTGAGAACTATATTCATACAATAACAGCAACGGGTACTGTACTCATACGATGAATGAGCAATGGTACAAACCAGTTAACTCTAGCAATTTTTACTTATGTTCTGTGGGTCAAATCAAGACTATCAAGTCCTTTTACTCAATAATCATCTAATTTTAAAGATATTTGTACCAAAACCTCAAGATGGATCGACTCATAAGTGATCCTTTTTAGTAGAAGATAACCAATAGTTTCCTAGAATCTAGTCTAGATACAAAATCCAAACGCAAGAATCACCAAAACAAATAACCACCAATTTTGAAACACTTAAAAAACCTAAATGTACAAGTAAAAATTAATAATCATCGTACCATTGTGATTTAGAAGATTTCGATCAAAATCAAGTCAAATCATAAGGGTTTTGACTCTTTTGAGTAAATACCTGTAGAACTCTCTGGTGATGACTACGTTGTTCTTGTGGATGGTGAAACTCCTTCTACTGTTGAAAATCGTTCGATGAAGCCTTTGGATCCTTGGGAAATCCCTGGTGCTCTTGATGATGATTTCTCTGACTCCAATCAGATAACTAAATCTGAGTTCTCCAACGCATCGGAAGTTCTGAACACAATTACCATGGGGCTAATACTAAATTCACAACTAATACCTATAGTAAAAAAAACGTTTGCAGCTATGGGGGCGGGCTAAAGCCCCAGTTAGCCCCCTTATAGGCCCGCCCCTGCTTAAAATTGCTTTCAATTCTGTTTTAATCTTAAATATTACCCATCAAATTTGTTTCAATCTTAATTTTTGATCAATTTGGTTAGATAGACTTCAATTGAACCCATGATCTTGCATAATTTTGTCTGTTGATTAGCTTCTTTGATTTTGATGTGGCATCTCTTGATTTTGTCTGTGTTGTTGAGCTGTTGTCCAATCTTAGAAGGATGTTGTTATTGGAATTCCTCTGTATTTATTTAGGAATTGAGCAGTAGTTCTTTTGTAGAACGGTTGGATGTCTATCGCCGTCGTTCTGGTCGCCGGTTAGTTTTTGGTGATACTGTAGCTTGTTGTGTCCGCAAGAAAGGGAAAAAAATATTTACGAAAGGAAAGATCAGAATAGGACGGGTGTCGTTTTCCAAGTATATGATGGGTGTTGTAGATGGTGACATGTGGATCAGTGGGTGTCGTTTACCTAGTATAGGATGGGGGTAGTAGGTGGTGACGTGTTGATCAGTAGATTAGGCTGATTTGAATTTTCCCATTGCTTTGGCACATGTTCGATTGGCGTCAGTTTTGTAGGAACGATTTTTTAGGGATCATGGTTTTTTTGAGGGGAGCATGGTTTTATTAGACCACCTTCCCTATAATTATAAGGGGTGTTCTAAAACGTTGAAATGATTAACTTATTCTTAATCTAATTTAATTTAAAATCAATCTAATAACCACCACCACCGCCCACCATCGCCGATTACCACCACCACCACCTCCGATTATCACCACCACCAACCACCTCCTCCCACCACCACCGCTCACCACCGTCGATTACCACCACCACCATCTTTGATTATCACCACCATCAACCACCGATTACCACCACCACCTCTATACATATAGCTTAATTTAAATCATTAACAAAGATATTCTCACAAACCCATTACTTGTAATTTGTTTTTGGTTGAAAAATGAGAAGTAATCATCAAAATGAGTTGAAAATGGAAGTTGCATAGAGGTTTAATGGAGGGGGTTTTTTCAGTGAAAGGTTCGGTTACATCGCAAAAAACAAGTCTCAGCCGAACTTTTAGTTCGGTTACGTCGCAAAACGTTCGGTTTCGTCGCAAAAAGTTCGGTTATCACGAATTGATTTTTTCTTAACCGAATTCACAGTTCGGTTGATTTGCAAAAAATACTTTTAGCCGAACTCCTTGTATTAGAACAACACAAATCCATAAGTTCGGTTCCTTCGCAAAATGAGGATATCACCGAACTTTAGTTTACGAAAATAATGAAAAGTCCAAAAGTTCGGTTTGTTTGCAAAAATGTTAAGTTTTTTTTGTAACCGAGCTATGGGCTAATTCTATATAGGCATTTGCAAGTTCAGTTCGGTTGGATCGCATAAATTGTTAAGTTTTTTACTTTAACCAAACTGAACTCTGATATTGAGTTCGGTTAGATATGTTATTGGGTAAAAGTTTGCGAACCAACCGAACTTCTTAAACTTGGTATAAATTTTTTTTTACGTAAAGTTCGGTTAGATAGTTGGTTGGTATGAAGTTTGTGAACCAACCGAACTATGTACACTTGGTAAAATCTTATGTTCACGTAAAGTTCGGTTAGATATTGTTTGCGAACCAACCGAACTTCTAGACCCTAAAGTTCGGTAACATTGCGGGCAAACCGAACATTACTCTGTAAATCCTATAAACAAAGTTCGGTAACATGTCTGTTAACCGAACGACTAAAAACCTCCATTACGAGCGAGGTCGGTAACCTGCGTGTTTGGAAAAAGTAACCGAACTACACTTTCAGATGTGTTCGGTTACATGTTCTTCACATAAGGTAACCGAACAAGGCCAAATCTACTTCAAAAGTTTACATTTTTTTGAAAATTCGGAGCAATTCAACCAACATTATCTAAGTTTGAAGCATACATGGGTACCCAAATACTCTTCCTCCGGTTTTGTTTGGTTACATGATTCAGATGAGTCATCAATTGAATCATCACTTGAATACTCAAGCTTAGTGAACTCAATTTTTTTTATTTTCCATGTTTTTCTTCTTCATCTTCTCTAACTTTACTCAGTAATTCTACTTCTTTTTTAGAAAACCCATCTGATTTTTTAATCTCACTAGTTATCTTTAATTTAATCATTTCACTAATTATTACACTAACTAATATTAACACTAACTAATCATTACCCAAAATTAATCGGGAGAGTAGTTTAGGTATTAATATAAATATCTAGATAAGGGGTGACCTAGATTTACATATAAATGTCTTACTAAAAATAGAACCATAATTCCTCAAAAAAAAAAATCATGGTCCCCAAAAAATCGTTCTTTTCTAGGCTCAGTTTGTTGGCCGCTCTTCATTTCAACGCTCTATGGGCCTAGCCAGGCCTTTTTTTTTTTTTTTTTTGCATCATCGTCATCTTCATATCACAGTGTTGGTCCGTAGTAAATTAATATGTGAATAGCTTCTTATTTTAAGTCCCCACAAATCATTCTTATCATTCGTTTTACCCCCAAGAATCCCTTCAAATCGTATCCTAATCTTGATGACGATAAATGAGCGCAGAAAAAAGTTGCCAGCCCCGGAATCAATTTAGTCCCTTGATTCCTGCATTTATTTTAAGTTCAATCACATCAACTTCAAGCCTTCACGTCCCGAAACTTCTCAATTCCCATTAAACCCAAACTCAATATCATATTTGCCAGAAATGAAAACGCCCATCACTAGTATTATATCAACAAAATTTCCAGCCACTCATTATTATATCAACCTGCTCATTATTATTTCATACTCAACCCAAAGTTTTCACGGAGTCGAAGGATTTTTTGAGAAAACCTTCTTCCAGTCCTCAGAACCCAAAATAATATTAAATCCAAGATGAACGAACATCTTGTCCTGGAATTGCCAGGAAATCAACAATCCAACCACAATACAACACCTAAAAAATATAATCTCTTTACACAAGCCCGATATACTCTTCCTTTCAGAAACTTTAGCTAATGAAAGGCACATGTCAAGACTTGCTCAATCCCTTCAATTCCATAACCTAACATCAGTCCCCAAAGTTGGTCGAAGAAGTGGACTTTGTCTCATGTGGAACAACATAAACATTCAAGTGATAACTCAATCCCAGAGTTTCATCCATGTCCTTGTTACTCCCTCAACCCCGGCACAATCATGGCTCTGCACAAGCATTTACGGTCCTCCACATCCAGCGGAAAGGTCTGATTTTTGGCAGGATTTCCAAATAATTTTCCCCAACATAACCAACTCAACCTCATGGGTGTTGATAGGAGACTTTAATGAAGTAACAAACCAATCAGAAAAGAAAGGAGGAAGACAAGTCAACTATAGCGAGACTCAGCCATTCATCACAATGATGGATCAAATGGGATTGATCGACCTAGGATTTCGTGGGGATCTATACACTTGGACAAACAATCAGCAGGGTCAAGACAGCATATTAGAAATATTGGTTAGAGCCCTTGCAACCCCATATTGGCGCACGAAAAATCCCCATGTCGTCGTCACTCATCTTCCGAGGATAGCGTATGATCAAGCACCCATTCTTTTGCGCACCAAAGCAATAAAATGGAAGAGACAAAAAAATTACAAATCTGAACGATTGAAGCACCCTCATCTCAAGCAAGTTGTAGCTTCTGCCTGGACTCTATAAAGTGACGCTGAACCTGCTCTGGACCTTCAACTAAAAGTAATCACTACTGGCCAAACTCTTATGGATTGTAACAAGGACACCTTCGGGCATCTTCCAACACTAATACCCAAGTCAACAGCGCAAATTCAGAGGGCACAACATTAGTCCGCCATTCATAATGGCGAAGAATTAGCATATTGGATAAATCAAGAAAAAGAGCTAAGGAATCAATACCTGACCTTACTCCAATGTCATGCCACATATTGGAAAAAAAGATCCAGAATACAATGGCTCCAATCAGGAGATAATAATACTACCTTCTTCCACACTAAATCAACCATACACCGAAGTTGCAACAACATTCAACAATTACAAGATCAGTAAAACAACTGGGTTTCTGATAAAGATCAAGTAATTCAGATCATCATGGACCATTTCAAAAGTCAATAAACAGCTCTGAACACAATAATAGATGAAGATATATTTGAGTAAATAACGCCAAGATTAACATCTGCACAATGTGACTCACTCTCGGCAGAAGTAACAGTACAAGAAATCAAGCAAGCTCTGTTCTCCATCAATTCAGAAAGTGCCACTGGGTCGCATGGTTATACAAGTAAGTTTTTCAAAGCTTTCTGGGACACCTCTCACACACAAATAATATCTATGGTTCGAAGTTTTTTTAATTATTTAAATATCCACCCCCTCATGAACCACACAAACATTACATTAATCCCAAAAGCGGACCACCCAACAAAACCATCTCAATTCAGACCTATCAGCCTCTGCAATGTCTGTTACAAAATCATATCAAAAATTTTAGTCAACCGCATTCGACCCCTTCTCCCATTTCTAATAAGCCCGTATCAGAGCGCCTTCATCCCACTACACCATTTTTCCGGAATAGCAACAGCTGCATGCAGTTGCAAAAGGGACTTGCAACAGCAGCAAGCCATTGTGAAACGTGGCGTTGCATATTTTTTGCAACAACTATAGAGCCGTTGCGAATTTTTTTCGCAACGGTTTTCGGTTCAGATTTGTTTATTGGAGTGTTCGACTTCGGGTCGTAGCAACTCTTGGTTGTGGTTGAGATCAGCTAAAAGAATAAAGTGCGTAGTATCCTGCTGGGATCAGAGACGTAAGGAGCGCAACTGTACCTTGAATCAGTGTGAGATTGATTAGGCTTCAACTACAGTCCAGACCGAAGTTAGTTTGTAGTAGGCTAGTGTCTGTAGCGTCTTAATACAGTGTGGTGTTTAATCTGGACTAGGCCCCGGGGTTTTTCTGCATTTGCGGTTTCCTCGTTAACAAAATTTATGGTGTCTGTGTTATTTTTATTCCACATTATATTTTGCTATATAATTGAAATAACACAGGTTGTGCGTTTGTATCGATCAATTGTGAAATCCAACCTTTGGTTGTTGATTGGAAATTGATTGATCCTTGGATATTGGTCTTTGGTACCATCCAAGTTTATTATCCTTGTATTTGATAAAGACTCGTAGATTTCTATTGCTTGAGTAAAATCAAATCAAGAGAGAGATGTTAACTTCTCGATATACTTTTCTCTAGATTGATTCTGACTGTCTAGTTGATTCTCTAGAAAGTATATTGGAGTTAGTCCATACAGATTGCTGATCCAAATATTCGGTGTGGTTGTTAGACCCCCTCTTTTTCAATGTGTTTACTCCTACTAATTTGATTGTTCTTCCACAGTTGGAGAGTCTGTGTTTGTTTTATGTGTCAGTCGAGGATAATCGAGTTACAATAATAATTTTCAATCATTTTTTCTCAATCTCTCACCCCATACATAATATTGTAAGAGGTTCAAACTTCAAAGGTTTCTTCTTGCCATTAACAACACAAAAAAAAAAGATCATAATGATCATCTTGTTGATTACTACCAAGATTCAAAGCCTCTGGAACAAATGATACGACACATCTGATTATTAGAAGCAGTTGTGACGGAATTCGAAACCTCTGGAATATAACATACATCACACGTTTATACTTGGTTATTTTCTTTCCCATAACTTGCTAGACCCACTGAAGTTTGTACTTCGTTTTGTACCGAAGGGCATCGAACGGACATAACCTTGCGTGCTTAGCATCGATATTTGGAAAGGGAAAAGATGGCCCCATCACCTCTCACACGGTACAAATGCTCAGTCCATTTTTTCTGTGTGTGATAATCCCGTAATTATGTTTGACTTTTTTTTATTGAGTGAACCAAACACGTAATTAGGTGCCACATCATCCATAAGATGAGCCATTAGACGTATGGATCCCACGGGTAACAAACTTGGTTAAAAGGTTTTGTCAAAACCATTTCCTATGCACATGTCAAGTAGCTGATTTTGCCATTTTAGCACTCACTATGGGCATGTTAAAGTGCCAAACATATCTTCCTATGTACCAGGAATAGCAGTTAGGCATACACAATAGAGTCTCTAATGAGATATAGAGTGTCCATCACTGCATAGTCATAATATCGCATGTTGGTCATTCCAGCGCCGGCGATGGTCATGATGTCACTCGCTGGAAGCATCATTTCTCAACATTTCCTCATTCAATGTCTACAATTTCCCCCCTCTATAAATACTCAATTTCAAACTCATTTCAACTCACATCAGAATTTCTAAGTCTCTCTAAAATTCTCAAATTTTCTTCAAACCTAAAGCAATCACACCTTCTCTACAATTATTAATTTCTTGTAATATGGATTGACAATCTCAAATTCAAGGCAGAGGTTAAAAAGAAAAAAAGTCTGGGGTGCAAAATACAACATCACGGAAGATGAATACATTTGTTGTAATTATGTTTATTTTACCCGAGATTGTATCTATGGTGCACAACGTGGTAACACCATGTGGGAAAACATATGTCGTATATGTGAATAACAAACCACGGATATCAATTTCCTGATGCAGAAGGGTTGGTGTACGCTTCATTATAATCGATAGGAAAGTCGCCTCTTATGTTGGATTGATGATAATGCAATCCAAGAGAGGTCGAGAGAGAGTATTCTTGTAGATTGTGATGTTGAAAGACAGGTTCCTACAAAATGGTAGCGAAAAAATGGAAATTTTTTCGCTTTCGAAAGTTGTTATCATATTTTGAATGTGTTGAATAAATATAATCCAGAATTTTTATCAGCTAATCAACAAGTACATGAAAGGTCACCATACAATTCTTCTCCCTCAACACCAAATTCTTCACCATTTGCAACAAGTCCGCCAAATTCTTCACCAGTTACCCCAAGAAACTCAAATATCAACTTAGTTGTCAATAATGATATGATGCTAATAAAAATATTTTAGGAAGAAACAAAACAAAACTTGCTAGAAAATAATCTCAAGAAGATGGAAGTTCTGATGGATGAAACATGGTGTAGTTTATGGAACATACGGTTAATAGGAATTTTCAAAACATGGAGAGTAAGAAAAGTTTTCTTTCTCAAGAAAAATTTGTGAATGACTTTGACAATAACATTTTTCAAGCTGACACTTCAATAATGAACCCTAGGAAAAACATGTGTGGCATGTCGAATTTTACAAGATTCAAGCACAGATTGAACAACAAGCTGAATTTAATAACATCCAACCAACCTGGTGATGTTGATGAGGAGGATGTATTCGATGTAGTAGAATCTTTAGATAATTGATGTATTAATTTAGTTTTAATTTGAAGTATTGCACTTTAATTTGATATGTTGTAGTTGCACTCTACTTAAAATTAGTTTGAAATAAAAATTTGATTAATTTAAAACATTGTTGCAGTCTACTTAAATAAGTTTCACTCATTACTTAATTGAATAAAAAAACTACAAACAAATTAATAGAGAAAACTAAAATACATAACTTAATAATTACCCCAACCCGCTCTTCCATACTCTTCCAGAAGATTCATTCTTGATGTAGTTTTGATTGTGGTAAGAAAGCGATTCGATTCTCGGACTTTTATAAAGATTTGGTTCAAGATTAACTAAAGAAACACTAAGACAAACCAATTAAATTTTGATTTTTTATATCAAGGAGAGGCGAACCTAGGGTTTTGGATTCCATTACTTCCGACGCTTACAAAATTTACAATTTATTATCTCAAACAATTACTCATAAGATACTCAAAACCATATTGAATCCAATCTCATGTTTTGGAAGATAAAACTTAAAACTAATTACCTCCTTCGCTTATAAAAGATCGGTAGCTAAACTACCCACAATCAAAATTAAGCATTTATAGAAGAGAAATTATTAGCCATGAATGACACAAATAATAGAGTAATTATTTTCTAAACAATAAAATATTATTAGTACATATCAGAAATAGCTTCCTCCAAAACTCTAGAAAGTAATTTAGCTACTCACGAATCAAAGAATGGAGTAAAATTGATTAACCATTGTATTGAATAAAATTAAATTTGCTTACAACTATATTTAGTCGCTAAAGGTCTTTCGCGACTGAGTTCTGCTCGGCTACTCCTGTTGCTAAAGGTCTTTTGCTGCAGAATAAAGTACGATATATGGCTTTTTTTATTGATTAATGATAGCTTCTGCGACTTTCTGTATCAGGTGTTTGTTCTTCGTGTTCTAACAACGGCATAACAAGAGAACCAACGGCCGATAATCCTAATTCTATATCAACACAAATGGCATATACAAGGGAACCAGCGGCCTATTTATTCATTAAACAATAACATTTTATTTTTTTTGTAAAAACATGATTAGATCTTTTCGATCCAAGCGCATGATTCTTGTCAGCAGATTACATGCTAATTCCCATGTATCCTACATTCCATGCTTGTTTAGGCGACTGAGACAGAGAGAATACATACATATTGCTACCAAGTGTTAATTATTCCGTTTGGTAAGATTGGTCTGGTCGTTTTTTTTTAATAACACAATCACTCTACTCCATCCTAGCAATGGTGATAATTCGATGCGTGTGCCCACCAAATCACTTAGAGAAATATATAAGTTTGTAATAAAAACATAACATAATGTGATGAACATAGTGTGATGATTCCATTATAACTCCTGAACTCTGTCTTTTTATGAATAGACTTTGTATTGGGTTCCTCAACTCCTACAACCAAGATGTTTCCATCCACTTAGACTGGTTAGTGTCGTCCTGAATTGATACAAATTTTTAGGATCTGGAGTTTTATTTATTTATTTTATTTTTTTATTTATTTTTTATTTTAAAAAAGGATCCACCAGAGGCATATTATTAAAATCAAAGTATAGGAACAACATCGGTAGAGGGAAATCTAGCAACAAGTTGAGCCCTCACACCTTTTTGAATGAAAAGTCCCAATCTATAAAAAAGAGAATTGCATATTTAATTTGTAATTTAAATCATAATTAGCTATGCAATTCTTCAACCTCTTCATAAACATAACCATATCTTCACCAAGTTCACCTGGAGTAGAGAAAGCAAGGACCCCAAAACCATATCCATGAGTTGAACATTTGTCCAAATATTTCTTTTGCTTGCGAGCAATAACATTGGCAATTGTAGCACCTGGGACAAAAACAGAACCATTGTTACCAGTAAAAGGGGAAACGCCTGTACGATCGAAGCAAACGTCTTGGAAATTCTCCCAATTATAAACCATAATGTCGGCAGGCCTCAAGGCAGCTCCATTATCTGATGTAAAGCCCATATCAACTTCCTTCTAGCTGCCACACCTGCTTTATAACAAATATCTGCCAAGACATCCCTAACCAAGTCATGCCTAAATTTAAGCCCCACCTCACTCGCACAGTGAAGTGCATGATCTCCAAAGACATCCATGTTCCTCTTACAACAAGAACAAACCTCAACCATGTTGAAAATGGGAATGCAAAGCCTATAACAAACCACAGCCCTAAACTGCCTAGGCCCAAGTACCTGGTTAAGCCCGCTGATAGATATAGCTTTAAGATAATCCTGAGTGCAGCTAAGCTTATTACTTTTCCAAAGAACAACATCCTGAACAGTCATGGGGAAATTATTAGGAATGTCCCTATTAACAACCTCGAAATACTGTACTGCCAAGGAGTGCATTGGACGGGGGGGGGGGGGAAATAGTATTAAGGTTGAAGGAGGACAAGCCACAAACCTGCATGAAGCTGAAATATAACATTATCATTAATGTTGAAAATTAAAGTGCAGTACCAAATTTAAATAACAAGAGGAATCAGTAAAGAGAGAAGCCAGAAAGATAGTACCTGGATGAAGCGTATCAATCCTTCCATGGGAGCAAGAAATAAAAAAAATAAAAACAAAAACAAAACTAATGTACAACAACGGTAGGGTCCTCCTGGGGGACCTTAATATCACCTTGTATAGGTTCTCCCATTAAGCGCTAAGTTTGGTGTCTTCATCCAGACGCTGGTAGAATTAGTCGCCGCATAAAATCATATAGCAATAGTCGAAACCTATGTGGGTCATCAAAACCAAATAAATCTACCAAAAATAAAAGGAATGCCAAGAAAATGAATAAATAAAACACACTCTTGTCTAGTTTCCTGTTTAAGACAACTAAATCTAGTTGTGGTTCGGGTTCAGTCTCTATGAAAGGGGCTAAATAAAAGATTTTCATTGTATGTGTTTCCTCATAGTTAGGATCTGGAGGATCAGGTTGTAAAGTCTGGAAATATTTAAATAAAAACTTATAAGCACATAATAATAAACTGAATAATTACGGATCCTCTAAGTCAATCTTATTTGACTGACACAAATGACCATTATGAAAGTGGTGGTCATTCTTAAGAAAATGCGTCGACGATTTTACTTTCCTAAAATAATTAGGTTTAGTTATAAAAACTATATAACGAAACATTTCAAATTGAGATACTCCCATATTAGGTAAATAAAATTTTGGTGGGACAACAAAGTCAATTATGGTATCATGGACCGGATTAACCACATTAACCATAAGATGGGTTACTATCAACTGAGTTTCTTTTTGGACATAACTAGGTTCAGGAAAACGTGCATGAAGATAGTCTCTTAAGATGGTCGAGGGACATAGGTCAAGTCCTAGGTTAGGAACCTTTACAAGAGTCAAGGGTAAACCACAGGGAGAATGATATACACCCCCAAACTTCGAATTGTCAATATCCTTTGATAAACTAGTCACAATTTTCTTAATTTCTAAATTATCAGATTTAGAAAAATGGTTTTGCTATTTCTTATAGGTTGTAATCATGTGGTTCTGCATTTATATAATCCTCAGCAGGGACTATTGTTTCCGAATCTCTAGACTCTAAAACGTTTTTCTCGGGATGAACTCTTTTTTCTAAACCATTATCAGCTTCATAAACACAATGATAAACTACACCATCTAACACAATGGTATCCCTCTTCAAATCCTCATCCTTTTAAATAGGTGAATAATAATTAATATTACTAGGATTTGAACTAGAAACAACATTATCATGATAAGGCTCAATTGATATAACAAATTCCTCATCATTATGACTATATATTTCAAATCCTCATTAACACTATTTTCATCCTCATTTAAAAGTGTAGTAAGTTCATTGACTAAAGCACTTAAAGATGCAATTCTTTCTTTCTTTTCTAAGACATATTTTTGTTCAGTTTCAATTGATTGATCGAGCATTTCAATTAATTGATCGAGCCTATCATTCAAAGAATTAATCGAAGAATTGATGACAGTTTCATTAATTGGTGCAGTTTCAATGAAACGCTGGAGGACATCTTCTAGAGAAACAATTTTTTCATGAGAATGATTAGTTTGCAAAGAACATTCGTTATGACCATTATAATATTGTTCAGTTTCTCATTTGTATGATTTATGCACGTGCGAATAATAACTGGGATCACCATGCTATGAACCATAACCTTCGGAAGGTCGGTAGTGGTCCCAAGTACTATCCACACTATAATAATGTCCATTTTCAAATTCGGTCGGAAAATCATTGTACTAGTCTTTATAATACCAGCTCGACATTTTCAAGGAACATGCAAATACAAGGTTCACTAATTTAGGTAAGCTTGGGGTTACCTTTAGCAATTATGTACCTACGGTCAACGACTGGTCAACGGTACAAGGCTAAGGCTTGTGGTGTTTCGGATGATAACGCCCAGAGGGTTCACCGTACTAAACCACGAGTTTTCCTAAAATCGGTGACGGAAGATGCAAATTAAATAATACAATATTTACAAATAAAATAAAAAGAAACCTAGTCTAATTATGTACGAATGAAGAAAAATTCATAATTTAAATATTTACAAAAAGACACTAATAAATTTTTTTTACTATATACAATAAAAAGAATATAAAATCTTGGGTTATTATACTTACCTTTTTGGCTGTGTATTCCACTTTCCTAATTTTATTTCAATAAAAATATGCACACCAAAAATACAAGAAAAGTACCCAAAGACATAAAATAGAAAAAATAAAATAAATAAAATAAGTAAATATACAAGCAAAATATTTACAAAAGAAAGTCTAACACCTAACCTAAAGGAAAGTCCGCGTCGGCGGCGCCAAAAATTGATGTAGTTTTGATTATGGTAAGAAAGGGATTGGATTCTCGGACTTTTATAAAGATTTGTTTCAAGATTAACTAAAGAAACACTAAGACAAACTAATTAAATTTTGATTTTTGATACCAAAGAAAGGTGAACCTAGGGTTTTGTATTCCACTACTTCCGACGCTTGTAAAATTAACAATTTATTATCTCAAACAATTACTCATAAGATACTCAAAACCATATTGAATCCAATCTCATGTTTTGGAAGATAAAACTTGTAAACTTAATTATGCGACTTTCGTCGTTACACAAAAATATAACCTCCTTCGCTTATAAAAGATCGGTAGCTAAACTACCCAAAACAATTAAAATTAAGCGTTTATTGAATATAAATTATTAGTCATGAATAACACAAATAATAGAGTAATTATTATCTAAAAGATAAAGATATTTTAGTTCAAAAATATTTTATCCTCCAAAACCTTAGAAAGTAATTTAGCTACTCATGAATCGAAGAATGGAGTAAAATTGATTAATCATTCTATTGAAAATAATCAAATTTGATTACAACGATATTTAGTCGCTAAAGGTCTTTCGCGACTGAGTTCTGCTCAGCTACTCCTATTGCTAAAGGTCTTCCGTTGTAGAATAAAATACGATATATGGCTTCTGTTGTTGATTAACGATAGCTTCTGCGACTACCTGTATCAGGTGTTTGTTCTTCGTGTTCTAACATCAGCAAAACAAGATTTATGTAACTCTCACAGGGGTTAGTCCACGAGTGAGTTGGTTGGGGGGGGGGGGGGGGGGGGGTGGTAATGTATTTTGAATCTTGGGGATTTTGAGGGAGTGTAAGAGAGTATAGGGATTTTGAGAGAGTTTGGTGTTTTGAGTGTAGGGAGTTTGAAAGACTCTCCCAAAATCTCTACTCTTTTGAGAGATTTGGAGTGAGGCAAAAATACACTGTAAACTCCCTACAACTCCCAAAAAAAAACTAACTCCCTATCATTCTAGTTTTTACCACTAACAGGGAGTTTAAAAGATTCTTTCAAACTCCCCCACGACTAACATGGTTTTCTAGGGAGTTTGAGAGACTCTTCTGAACTCTCCCACGACTAACGGGGATTTTGAGAGACTCATTCGAACTCCCCTACGACTAACGGGGATTTTGAGAGACTCATTCGAAGTCCCCCACGACTAACGGGAAAAAACCAGCTACACCCAACTCCCCCAACTCCCTTGAGGACTAATACCCTGTCAGTTCATACGATTCTAAGAAACTATTCTTCTCCAAACTCTCTGTATCCCTTCTCTTCATCCCAATCACCTTATTTATACTCAACAGGCGTAAAAAATCTTCTCATATCACCTCCAAATCTCTCACAGTAAAGAGAGAATATTTTCTTTCTTTCACTCCATATTACGTGATTTTCTTCTATTTTCTTCTCTACACGCGCATGTAACTATCTAACATAATCCAACACGATGCTATAAGACTTTTGAATGAGTTAAAATACTTTTAACCACACTCAATCTTCCTAAATTTAGAAAATCATACCCAATAAAGCTCTTCTTCTCTATTTTACTTAAAGTACGTGGAAATTTCCTTTTTCTTCGAATCCAAGACTTTTACCAAGCATGTTTGAATGAAACTGGCCTAAACCAATAATAATCCTTCATTGAGTCTCACCCAAGACTCCCCAAAATTCTGCCAGCAACTATCACAGATAAACCCGAGAATGCTTAAACATACTGTTTTCTTCGAATCTGATTATTAAGCCCAACTGGATCGAATAACACCACCACAGAATCCCTGTTTATTTGATACAAGTCAACACAAATGATTTGATCCATTGAATCTCTCTCAAATAACTTCAAATATCGAACCCTAATATTGTCAGGACTGGTTTAATTCAAATCCACGACTCTAGCCAATTCCAATCGAAACAGAACCCATTACCAGTCCTATTAGGATGAAAGAAAGATACCCAAATGATTACATCGATTGAATCTCAGGAGAACCCCTTCAAATCTTCAACCCTAAATATGTTGCCTTAAAACCCAATTTTCCTGCCTTCTCTAAATTCAAATTGTTGAAGAAGGTTACTCCTTATCCAAAAACTAGGGGTGGGTATAGTAATTGGGGTGCCTTTTATCCATTCTTAGAGTGGAAATGGTAAATTTTTTGGGTGCCTTTATCAACTACTTCGGGTGCCGTTAACAAATTTCCGGGGAGCCTTTAGTAATTCTCTCGTAGAGGTGCAAATACCACTTTTTGAGATAATTTCTCCGCACATGTTTATTTCTCCAAATAACCTACAAAAACATAAACTACAAAAATAAATACAAAAATAGGTACTAAACATATAGAAAATCGAGATCAAAATAGACATATAAATGCGTCTATCAACTCTCAGATCTTCGCTTAAATTGTCATACAGATTGTGGTTCTGAATGTAATTAGTCATTTGCGTATAATTTGTTGAAGGCACCCCTCTTTGTAGTTGAATCTCAGGTTTCAGATTCTCATAGTTAGTTCACTGCTTATCACGAAGGGTTTCCTGAATTACCATATATGTTATGAAGAATTATGCAATTGAGCATAGTGATGCGATTTTTAATTTGTCGTTGTTGTAAATAGGATTCGAACTCTGAGACTTGTGAAGATTAAATTTAAAGGTTTAATGAAAATAATAAAAGAGAGAGTTACTGGGTCTAGGATTCCATCGCATTCATAACTTAAGGCTCAATTATTTATTCTCAACCATTATCGCTCAATCAATAAAATAACATCGACTCTTATTTTGCCAAGGTATATTCTCAAAATATTAGTTATAAATCGTAAGCATGGGACATCAAACATCTAAGAAAGCATGACCCATCAAATAAAATGATAACTAATTAATTCAAATCATAATTCTATTTTAATTAGTGCAAAAGTCATATAGAAAATAAAATAAATTCACCCTTGTATGAAGTTCGACTTCCTACGTCGACCCATTGTTGGGGTTTAGATTCTCATAATGAAAACACACTCAAAAATATAATTCATAGATCAAATGGTGTTTTTATTGAAGAAAACTAATATTACAATGAAACTGCAACGATGTATTGGCGTTACAGAAGTCACTGTAACAAGAGTTGTTGCAAATTCAAAATAGTGTGCCATACTGACTGTTACGAGTACTGTTTATAAACGACAGTTCTCTGCGACAGTCGGTAAGCGTCTAAAGTTCATCTTTTTCTTCTCTGCAGCAGCAGAGAAGTTGTTCTGCAACTCTCTATTCTTCCCCCCAAACTCTCGATAGATTCTCTTTGGTCCCCAAGACACTCTTTTATACCCAACAGAACCGTAATAACTCGTAATCAATGCTTGAAATCTTCCCCATCAAGGGATTATTCTCGGGAATATTTTCTCCTTTTATTCTTACCATGTTACGGGATTTGATTCTCTTTCACGCGTCTTTGGCAGGTAAACGCACTCCAATGTCATGTTTGAACAAGTCCACTGAAGAGTTAAACACACAGTCTTTCCAAAGATATAATCGGATAAATCCGAGAAAACTTCTTCACTCTGTTTCCGTGTATTTGCACGTTCCTTTCCATTTATACCGAAACTAAACATGTCACCTGCCCTGTATCGTCTCAGTCAACGATTACCAATTCAACTCTCACCGAAACTCCTCCAATAAAAGAAACAGAACCCGATACTTTCACTGCCCTGTTTTACGAGATAAATATGGAAACTTCCACTTTCTTCCATTCCACGACAATTACCAGCCCTGTTTTGATACAATAGGATATTCCCAATCAAACTGCGACAAAAACTCCAACCAAACATCCAGAAATTCTCCAACAGAATCTTCCATGTTTCGAACCAAATACCCGAGAGCCTTTTTAATCCCAAACTTGATTATCTAGCCAAATCTAGTTGATCCAAAGTACCATACCATCCCTGTTATGCTCTAACAGGTCCATGCAAGCCAAAATCCTCGATTGAATCTCTCTCAAAAACCTTCAAAAATCCAGCCCTAATTCTGCCGTGAACCAGTAAAATTTTCCTGCCAAAACTTAATTTGAATTTGGGAAGATGACCTCCCCTATCCTGTACAGATGTGTGAATAACAGGTTCCGTCCTAGGGTGCAAATAGCAGAGAAGGTGCCCCTTAGTTATTGAGGTGCCCCTTATCCAAAGCTGAGAGTCCGAATAACACGTGTCCTCCGGGTGCAAATAACATTTTTCGAGTCGATTCTCCACAAGAGCTTATTCTTCCAAAAACAACTAAAACAAGTTTATTAGTGATAAAATGAGTCCCATCTAATGTATTTATGGGTGAAAATGCGTTGCACTTTCGTGCTCATCAAATTCCCGCACACTTACATTTTGCTAGTCCTCGAGCAAAACATAAGAAGACCCGCTACACAGCTGGTCATATAATAAGAGAGAGAGAGACCCGCTACACAGCTGGTCTTAATTTTTTTTTGGTTAGACCCGCTACACAGCTGGTCATAACATGCAAGAAAAAAAAATAAAAGACCCGCTACACAGCTGGTCATAACCCTAACATTTTTTTTGAGACCCGCTACACAGCTGGTCATAACCCTAACAATTTATTTTTTTTTGTTAGACCCGCTGAACAACTGATCATTCATTCCTTTTTTTTTTTTAGATCCGCTACACAGCTGATCATGATTTGCAAAAAAACATTCCTGAAAAAAGTAAAGTATAAAGTTAACCACTCCCCCACATTTAAACATTACATTGTCCTCAATGTAATTGAGTCATCCAACATAAAAATTAAGATGGGAAATTCATAATATTGAAAAAGTAAACGAAAACATAAAAAATAAAATAAATATACCTACTGGAATGTACAGAAACAGATCCCCAAAAATTAACAGCCTGAAAATTTAGGGATCAACCTAGAATACAGTATTTACAAACGACAGCTTCACAATTATGTTATCAAAATATGGTGACACTGAAACTGTCAGAAATAAAGGATTACCCCCAAAGCTAGTTTTTAGTTCACATGGAACTGAGTATAGAACAAAATATGGGGATACTATTGGGACTGGGAAGATATCAATTGGCTCATGCACGGTATCAGAAACAGGCAAGTCCTCTGGGTATTTGGATGCAAAGTGATCCAACAAAATTTTAGAAGCATACAATTCTAACCCTAAATTAAGTAACTTTTGGAAGTCTAGGGGTCTAGAAAAAACCTCTAAGTCGGGTGAATGATCTTGCGAGATAGGTTCATCTATGGAATTAGAAAAATCATCTACACAATCATCCACAGGGTCATCTATATGTTTTGTATGGAACAGGGAGTCACTACAAGACTGATCATCATCATCATTAAATAATTTTTGGCATTCCAGAATTCTCAGTCTTTGTTCCAAACTAGGTGGTGTGTATTTGTAATACTTCTCATATATCATTAGAGGCGATTCTTCACTTACCTCATCTGGAGGAGAAACTCCATACCGTTGCCTATGCTTATATTCAGCAAGCGTCATCTCAGATGAGGTTGCATGATAATTTGAATTTGTACGCTTATATTCCGCCAGCGTCATCTTAGGTGACGTCTCCTCAGAAGAAGTCATCATCCTCAAAAAGTCCCTGGTAAGAAATACAAAAAGAAACGCATAAAAAGGAAAAAAAACCTAAAAATTAATCTAAAAACAAATCTGCGTCGGCGGCGCCAAAAATTGATGCGAGTTTTAATTTGTCGTTGTTGTAAATAGGATTCGAACTCTAAGACTTGTGAAGATTAAATTTAAAGGTTTAATGAAAATAATAAAAGAGAGAGTTACTGGGTCTAGGATTCCATCGCATTCATAACATAAGGCTCAATTATTTATTTTCAACAATTATCGCTCAATCAATAAAATAATATCGACTCTTTTCCAAGGTAGATTCTCAAAATATTAGTTATAAATCGTAAGCATGGGACATCAAACATCTAAGCAAGCATGACCCATCAAATAAAATGATAACTGATTAATTCAATCATAATTCTATTTTAATTAGTGCAAAAGTCATATAGAAAATAAAATAAATTCACCCATGTATGAAGTTCGGCTTCCTCCGTGGACCAAGTGTTGAGGTTTAGCTTCTCATAATGAAAACACACTCAAAAATATAATTCATAGCTCAAATAGTATTTTTATTAAAGAAAACTAATATTACAATGAAACTGCAACGCTGTATTGGCGTTACAGAAGTCACCGTTACAAGAGTTGTTGCAAATTCAAAATAGCTTGCCAAACTGACTGTTACGAGTACTGTTTATAAACGACAGTTTTCTGCGACAGTCGGTAAGCGTCTAAAGTTCTTCTTTTTCTTCTCTGCAGCAGCAGAGAAGTTGCTCTACAACTCTCTATTATCCCCCCCGAACTCTCGATAGATTCCCTTTGGTCCCCAAGACACTCTTCTATACCCAACAGAACCGTAATAACTCGCATTCAATGCTTGAAATCTTCGCCATCAAGGGATTATTCTCCGGAATATTTTCTCCTTTTATTCTTACCATGTTACTGGATTTGATTCTCTTTCACGCGTTTGTGGAAGGTAAACACACTCCAATGTCGTGTTTGAACAAGTCCACTGAAGAGTTAAATACACAGTCTTTCCAAAGATATAATCGGATAAATCCGAGAAAACTTCTTCACTCTGTTTCCGTGTATTTGCACGTTCCTTTCCATTTATACCGAAACTAAACACGTCACCTGCCCTGTATTGTCTCGGTCAACGATTACCAATTCAACTCTCACCGAAACTCCTCCAATAAAAGAAACAGAACCCGATACTTTCACTGCCCTGTTTTACGAGATAAATATGGAAACTTCCACTTTCTTCCATTCCACGACAATTACCAACCCTGTTTTGATACAATAGGTTATTCCCAATCAAACTGCGACAAAAACTCCAACCAAACATCCAGAAATTCTCCAACAGAATCTTCCATGTTTCGAACCAAATACCCGAGAGCCTTTTTAATCCCAAACTTGATTATCTAGCCAAATCTAGTTGATCCAAAGTACCATACCATCCCTGTTATGCTCTAACAGGTCCATGCAAGCCAAAATCCTCGATTGAATCTCTCTCAAAAACCTTCAAAAATCCAGCCCTAATTCTGCCGTGAACCAATAACATTTCCTGCCAAAACTTAATTTGAATTTGGGAAGATGACCTCCCCCTATCCTGTACAAGTGTGCGAATAGCAGGTTCCGTCCTGGGATGCAAATAGCAAAGAAGGTGCCCCTTAGTAATTGAGGTGCCCCTTATCCAAAGCTGAGAGTCCGAATAACACGTGTCCTCCGGGTGCAAATAATATTTTTCGAGTCAATTCTCCACAAGAGCTTATTCTTCCAAAAACAACTAAAACAAGTTTATTAGTGATAAAATGAGTCCCAGCTAATGTATTTATGGGCGAAAATGTGTCGCACTTTCGTGCTCATCACATAGTCTTGTGCATTTCACGAGGTCTCAACCCACGATATGGCCCACAAATGATATCAAACTTCCTCTTTGAAGTTCCAAGATAATACATATGTACTGTACTGATGCCCGTTGATTATGAAACGTACTTGGGGACAAATTCCATACTTCAGATCTTCAAACAAAGACGACTTGTGAAAAATATTAATATCATTTTGTGAACCTGGAATACCAAAAAAAGTGTGTCATATCCAACAATCATAAGAAGCAACAGCTTTAATGATAAAAATTGGTTTCAGATAATAACCTTATATTGACCGACCCAATAAACATGGCATTCTTTCCATACTTAATGCATAGCATTCCTGGGAATCCCCTTTCCTCACTCTCCCTCAATATTAGTTTAACATCTTCCTCGGTTAGTTTTCGTAATTATGTTGGACCAAAATGATTAACCATTACTTCACAAAATAATGAAAGGTAAGTGAAAGAAGTTGTTTTACCCATATGAAGGTACTCATCGTTCGCATCCGCTAGTTTTCCATAACATATAATCCTTAAAGCTGAAGTAAGTTTTTGTTCAGGACTATGACCTTTAATGTTCAATGCATCAAACTAATAATTAAATTGAGGTTCTACTCAACAAAGCTATTCAATAATCTTTTTCACCAGATGCCGAGGCATGCCGAATCGACCTTGAAAATTTTGATCAGAGTACACACAATTAGAAAGAAAATAATCGTACATCAGCTTCTGGTGGTAAAATTCCCCCCCTCGATACACATATCTTCTTTGAAATACTTCTTTTGGCTCTGGAACTCTAGGTATTTGACACGAATGTACGAGCATCAAAGTGTCAATTAGTTTATTATCTTCAACTTCTTCATCGTAAAGTTCTTGCAACCTCCTCTGATGCATTTGTTTTTGTAATGTAAACCATTCCTCTCCTTGCTGGATCTCGCCATTGATGATTATGAAATTTAAAATTACGGATACAAATACAAAAATAGGTAAAATATATGTATAAGTAAGTGAGAGTGATTTGAAGAAGTATATGGGCATATATATAGGAAAAAAAAGGTGGGAAATAGTCGTTGAGCAATATAGTGTCAAACGAGCATTATAAGGAAAATCGAGCGATGAATTTTTTGACGCCATCGATATTTACATTATCGCCAGCGTTTTAGTGAATTTCGTTCGTTAAGAACTCCGTCGCTCTGCAGTTTTCCCATAGTAACGCAATTCATTTTCCATGCCACCTGGTATGTCAAACAGTTTTTTTTTAACCATGTACATAGAAATATGCTTTAAGGGATCCGACCTTTCTTTTTAAATCAAATAGCCTCAAACACAATTAATATAAAAAAAAATTACACATAGATATGTGTACCCTCCTTATGTCCTTTAGTAGAATTTGTGTCACAAAATCATGGGTCATGTATAAGGTTATGTGTTGATTGGTTGATGAAATCCTACACTTGGTTGCATTTTTTCGAACCAGTCGTATTATGATAACATTGTCAAAATTGATGTTATCCTCCTTTTATTTTGCTCTCATCCACTTGATCATGAAATTTTTATTTTATTTTCACAAAATTGGTCAAAAAGACCAAAAATGAAAAATCCTGGGTGAAATAGATTCTTAGCTTTTGATATTGTTCATATAGCCAAAAGTCAGAAATATATTGTTTATATAGCCAATTTGGATATTTCACCCAGGAAAATTAAAACAAAAAAATATGTGTTACCTAAAATACCCCCGAACTTTTTAAACTCTTCTTTTCAAAGAGAATTTCTTTCTCTTTTCATAACTCCTCGTCCCTGAGCTCCTGAGAATTCCTCACCTGCAGAATTCGATCGAAAATTCAGAGCTCGTGTATTCTTTTTTTCATATCTGGTTGATCAATCATGATGATTAACGATTCTTGAATCGAAGATTAGATTACTCCACTTTCAAGTCATCTAATATCATCAACAACCAGTAACACAAATCAGTAAGTTTCAAGTTTCAATTAATCCAATTTTGATTTCGTTTTTGTCTAATTCTTTGTAATGCATATCTGGATATGTCGATTTTGAAGTTTCTTTATCAATTATTATGGGATTTTTGACTATCTTTTGGTTTTAGTTGTTGATTTTGATTATCTAGGGTTCTACTAATAACCAATTATATTTTGGTTTTAGTTGGTGCATGTAAACGTGATTATTTGTTTATATCCAATCGATTGATTGTTTAAACCTGCTGAAACAATATACACAGATTCAAACCAAATTGATTAAAGTGATAACAGAAAATGGGCTAGATGATGGATGAAACTAGATGTTAACTGAGATATGAAACTAGATGATGGATGAACTGAGAGATAAGCTCCCATTGAAGAATCTGATTACGAGAAAATCAATCAGAGACTTCCAGAATGCGAAAGGACAATAAAATCTTGTGGTAATTCCTTGTTTTCTAATGTTGTTCGTAGTCTATTAAACGTATTCCGTATGTCTCATATTTACCTCATTTTCAGCTGTAGAAGGCGAAGTCGAATGCCTCAGAGCTTAATCCACGTGCAATTCGATATTCAATAGTATCCTCAACATTGCTGGAGATATCAATGTAAGGAAAGCCTTTTGGTTTGATTATTGCGCTTATGCCTTCGTTTGTTGTTTGACTGAATTTGAACTTGATGAATTTTTTTATTGGTCTTCAGTACTATGACATAAGGAAGCAATGTGAAGGAATCCTCTGTTATGATTTTTCCAACTTGGAGAAATTTCTGAATCTGAAATCTGTCAGGCAAGCTCTTGGAGTTGGCAACATTGAATTCATCTCATGCAGCCCTACTGTGTACTCCAAAATGCAAGCTGACTGGATGAAGAATCTAGAAGTTGGTATCCCAGCTCTTCTTAATGATGGCATCCAATTACTAGCTTATCTCGGGGAGTATGACTTGATATGCAACTGGCTTGGTAAGTGCGCTATTGTGCTGAACTCAGAATTCCACTTTTTGTGACTTTTAATTGGAAAAGTATCACATTTTAAACAATATACACAGATTCAGTCAGTTTAATATGATTTTTTCTTTTTGTGTTTGTTTTGTTTCGTATCAGGTGAAACTATTGAGAATTGACATTGGTTTTTGGAAAAGCTAAGAACTATCTTGGGTCCTCGTATACTAACTATTATTTAGGATCGCCATGAGGGTTTGATCCAAGGGATTCATGATGTTTTTCCAACTTTCCTTCATTTTTGGTGTTACCAGCATTTGAAGAATAATGTCCGCGGTAAAACCAACAAGAAAAACGGAGAGCATGGTGATGCGATGGATTTGTTCAAACAATGTTTCTATTCATCAACGCATGAAGGATTTCATCAAGGTATGCAAAAGTTGAAGGATATGGGATGTGATGGTTTTCACAAATTCTTAAGTGACCTTCCAGTGGAATGTTGGTCCAATGCACATTGTCTTGGCTATCGTTATGGCGACATGTGTTCAAACATTGCAGAGTCGTTCAACTCTTGGATTAAGGAAGCAAAAGGTATGCCTATTGCAACACTTGTTAACTAGATTAGACTTAAAATTATGGATCAGATGAGTAAAAGGAAGTTGAAGGGGGAGAAGTATAAAGGATTCATTGTCCCAGGCTAGAGAAAAAAGTAATGGCTTCCATTCGTGTTGGTGTCCAGTGGAGAATAACTAAGTCTGGTGACATGGAGTGGGAAGTTTTTGATGGAAAGCACACGCATGTTGTTCATAAAAACATATCTTATGGTATTATTTTTTCAAGTATTTCTCTTCAGTTTTATAGTATATATATTATAGTCTTATGTTGATTTAGTTTAATTGTACATTTCATTCAGTTTTCACTGTAAATTTTGAATGTTTGCGAAGATTCAAATTTAAATGTACAGGATGTAACCAGTTTCATCCTGCCTATTCTGGAAAAAATGAGATTTTTGGCCAGGATGTAACTGGTTTCATCCTTCACATTCTGACAGAAATACTATTTTTTCTAACCTGCACACTCTGAAAACAGTTTTTATACAGGCTAGGATGTAACCAGTTTCATCCAAGCCTGGTTACATTCTGACAAAAAATTGCAGTTTTATACAGGCTTGGATGTAACCAATTTCATCCAAGCCTCGTTACATTCTGACAAAAAATTACAGTTTTATACAGGCTAGGATGTAACCAGTTTCATCCAAGCCTGGTTACATTCTGACAAAAAAATCTTTTTTCAACCTGCAAATTTAATCATTTATGGCTAACATATTCAAACACAACTATCATGAAATTGAAGTATAGGCATTTTTCAGTAAAAAAGTTCATATTTTAATTAAGACGAATCCACGGATCACAAATTTATGCGAAGACATAGTCCAACAAAAAAAAAAGTACTTCCGTATGAACTACATTAATAAATTTTTTCTAAACAACCTAAAAACATCAAACTTTCCAGCAGCTATTTTCTCTGGCTTGTCTTCATCCATTTCGGCACCCACATCATCCACATTCCCTGTGCTAGACTCACCACTCACGCTCACATCATGCCTTTTCTTGGATTTTCTTTCAGCACCGGCACTCTTCTTACTCTCCTTGCTACTGCTTCCTGCAACAATTTGGATGAAACCAGTTAAGTCATATTTTAAATCTGTGGATGAAACTCAATTACATACCATCTTTAATGCTAGATGAAAATCATTTTCTGCAGGTATCAGATGAAACCCAATTTCATGCAATCCATCCAAAACATAACCAGATTCAATCCATAACATAGATTTTCATACAACAACCAAATTAAATCATGATATAATTTATTACCAAAATTCACAACAT
This sequence comes from Papaver somniferum, assembly GCF_003573695.1. Taxonomy (NCBI): domain Eukaryota; kingdom Viridiplantae; phylum Streptophyta; class Magnoliopsida; order Ranunculales; family Papaveraceae; genus Papaver; species Papaver somniferum. Next base: position 32,225,301 of record NC_039366.1, read on the forward strand.
ACAATACTATCATGCTAATAGTCTTATATTCAATATAGGATGTATCTTCAAACCTGAACTAAACTGGTTTCATCCAGTTTTAATCTGCTGAAAAAATATACACTGCAGATTAACACTGGATGAAACCAGTTCCATCCTGGTTAAACCTGCTGAAACAATTTGGATAACCAGATGACCCAATTTCACTTCAACCAATTTCACAGTGGAAATACTTAAATAACCAGATGCAAACCAGTTTCATAGCCAAAAGATACTAATTGAAATGAAAATAAAACAAGCAATTCAACACATTAATCTACTGAAATGAAAATAATAACAACCAATTCAACAATTTAATCATGCAATTCTGAAGTTAAGAACAAAACAGAGTTAGGGTTTGAAAACTTACGAATTCTAGGAGACATTATGTGGATCGATTGAAACCCTAACTCTTCCAATACACTAAAATGCTTGAAACCCTAATTCTCAGAAACCCCTCTTGTAGTGTTGATGGTGTTTAACAGACGGTGGATGAAACCAATTTCTGGTAGAGTTGATGGTGCTGAACCGGTTGATGAAACTGATTTCTGTTAGTGATGATTTGTTAGTAGACGGTGGAGGAAATCGATTTGGTATTTTCTGGTGACGATGAAGATGAACGTCGGTGGTTTGAAAATTCACAGAGTTTTGTGTTTGGAATCTCACAGAGTTTTTTGAGAAGATGAAGATGAGAGTTGGTTGTTCTGGTTTTTGTTAAAGAGTGCGATGGTTTTTATGAAGAGAAGGAGAACGTGCTGGACGAACGGTTACAAAAGGATAGTAAGGTCTCTCCACATTAAAAGATTTTTCTGGTCATTTGACCCAGGCCTAATTCCTACCTGTCCATATGGCCCAGAAAAGGTTCCCTTTTGACTATATAGCCCATTTCCTGTTTATTTTTATCATGACAATCCCATCGTAGATTTATCCATGTTTTTCAAAATTATGAGTGTCTACAACAATAACTGCAATCTATAAAATAGATCCACTCATAGACCGAGAATTTTGAACAAATTTAAAACCGACACTGATAATTTTTTGGTAGCTATGTGTCAATTTTAGTTATGTTCAGAAATTCTTGTTGTTTCAAAAAAAAAGTTAATTTAAAATTATTTGTTGTTATGATATATGAAGTTGCTTAATCAATACTCCTAATTTTTTTCCTATTTCTTTCTTGTTTCACCGAATATTTTTTTTGTTTTTTAATTATTCCTTCCGTCCACATTATACGGACAGAGGTCAGTATTTCTCATATTTTATTGAAGGATTAAGAGTAACAATTTAACATAAGGGGTCTAGAATGTAAGTATCATATATTTAACAACAACAAAATTGGTCAATATTAACCAACTTATCGGATACAACTGATAGAAAGATACTCTCTCCATTAATAATCTATAAATTTCTCTAATCAGCTTTGATTATCAAACTTTTATCTAGATGTTTTTAGTTATATATACTAGTATAACCCGCATGCGGGATGCGCCTGCCATTCCGTTTCAAAACCCGCAAAACATATCATTTTAGTTGCATCACCTGCCCTTTCATTAACAATTCACATTTGTTTCTGAACCGTCTTGCCCTTTCCGCAGTAGGACGCATCTGTACTCAGAGATATTTATGTTGCAGGTCCACATGATGACATTTATTTTAGTTTATTTTGTTATCTGAATCCACTAATCCATGGCAGTGTTTCTTGGGGTACTTCTTTCTCAGCATCCAGTTATTATCAACGATTCCTGTTTGCTTCATTATCTGAATCCCACTACTCGTGGCAGCATTTCTCACCTCTTTCTCTATCAGCATCCACTAATTGCTCAACTATTTTGGGGCTTCCGTGAATGAATATTGTATTGCCACTACTTTCTGCATTACCTTGAGAGTTACTGCTTCCTTTGCCACTCCGATCCAGTTTACCTACATCAGTTCGCTTATTAATTTGAAAAGATCTAAACTTGTAAATGTTACTGTGGTAGCAAAGTCATAAACAAAATTCAAAGTTGTTGTCTTTTCCCGCTCACTGATTCTTGTTTTCACCACCTCATATATTCTCTTCATATAATAAGCATTAAGCATTGGAACATCTTTGCTTACTTATCAATTATAGACATTGAGTCACATTCTTGTTTAGCCAAAATTCGTGCACTTGTAGTGGAACATCTCTTTGGCGCGTCAGCTCAATTAGTCTAGGGCTTCGACGAAAATGAGGGAGCTTGCCCTCCATTAATAGATCTGCATTTAAAATACAAAAACAAAAAGAAATCAAATTGGTACCGCTTTGTATCTTACTGACATTAGTTTAAACTAAATAGGAAGAAAACTAAACCTGGGTTAAGGAGCTGAAGTTTGCAGGAGATAGCTTATATAACGCGTGTGATTAAATTTCTATTTAGCATTTCCACAAACAGAAAATTCCAAACTGAAGGTATTAAGAGAAACCCAAAATGTTAGCTTTCAATTTAGGTCTAGAGTTCCTATAGTACCCTACGAACGGGCTCCAAACTTTGTACAGAGAAAACTAATTTCCATGCCCAATCCCACTGATGTGCTGATTTCGTATTTCTGCACTTTCAACATCGATTAGTATAGGCGTGCTGAATTCTTGGCTAAAAAACGCACCATGGAAGATGCTTATTGTAGTAATTTATTTATCTCAACTACCGGCACCACAAACCATAGACTTCTTTAATCTCAAGGACATAACCATCTATTCTTCATTGTTCAGTTGCTTGAGAACTTAGTTCATATACACCCCAATACAACCAACATAAGGGCCTAGCTTTGCAGCTGGCACTTAATCATGATTTCAAGAGAGTACGAAGTCACTACTTACCCATATCAGCTGAATCACCAGTCATGATTTTACTCTCTCGAAAATCCCAATCAGTTCCTTTTGATTCGCAGCAAGAAACCCCACTTTTCTTGCAGCAGTAACACTTAAAATCAAATTTTTCATTCACATCTGAAGAACTACCCCGCAACAATTTCAGCCAAAACCCACTGCTAGAGGAAAACCACCACTGCTTTAACAAAGAGATGCTGAGATAGTTACCATCTCCTTCCTTTCCCTTAAACCCTCTCAACTGAGCAGTATTCAACATTCAATATTCCCCTGAAATGAATGAAACCTAAAAAAATTATGAAGACAACTTGTTTATTCCACTACACAGGTGCTTGGCATTTTCACGAACAGTTAAAGCTCACAAACTGTTTGTGAAGAAGTAACACAATTTTATCAAAATTTGTAATGAATATTTTTATGAAATCATTTTTATAACAGAATTACTAAGCACAACAAAAACGTTAGCTGAATTTTAGTTCACTAAATTGACTATCCAAGTGTTCAATCTTAAAATCAAAATTGATATGAAATCGAAAAGAAAAGAACGTGTATTTACCCGGTGATTGTGTTGATGCTGGTTAAGATGGTGCTGATGGTGTTTCTGGTTACGGTAGTTAGTGGTGGTGGTGGCGGCTCAATCGATTCAGAAGTGGTGAAGATAGTGTTAAACTGTCAATGGTAATTTTGTGGTAGTGGTGTAGAATGAAGAGAACGAATTTGGTACTGGTGGTGGTGGTGAATTTGAATGAGAAGTTAAAGAAGGTTGAAGGAGGATGACGGTGGTGATTCTCCTTCAATGTTGGCTGGTTTCGTTTAGTTTCAGATTCGAGTTTGAGATTCAGAAACGAAGAAGAGGGCGGTGGTGGTAGCGGTGGTGGTGACACTCAAACAGGATGAAACTGGAGGTGGAGGGTGGTGGATGGTGGTGGTGTTTTTTTTTTTGTTTCTTTGGTTTTCAGATTTCACCTAAGAATTTCAGATTGAGCAGGAGCTGAAACAAAAACACGGGAGGAAGAATTGAAGTCGAATATGACCTTGAAGTTTTAAAACATTTACAAAAGTTTTACACTCAAAACAAATCACAGAAGGGTAGTCGAGGTATTTCATTGTCAATTGAAAATTTTGGTTAGCCACCCAAAAAGGCCTCTTTTCTTTATACTGGGAAGATATATTAAAAAAGTCATCGAGGAAACTAAAATAATTTATTAACCATGAGATAAAAACATTTATTCTGAGATTAGTTTAATATCTTGACCATATCAAGACAAATTTACAAATTCAAAATTGATTTTTGGCAGTTTTAGAAACTAAAACACCTCTTACGTGCGGGTTTTCATTGGAAAGGGGATTGAAAAAACATTGAGCAAAAAAAGATATATATTAGAAAAGAAAAAAAAAATTCACTGGGATTTTGAAACAAAGCATTACACCAAAATTAGGCTTTTGTCACAAGGTATACCTATTGTTATAGTATTGCTCGGTCGAACTTGTAAGCGTTGCTATCTCAAGTTTGTTTGTCAAGTTTAGTTGATGAAAACTATAGTCTTGATTTCTAGTCTACCAATAGGAGTTTCAGGCTAGGATAGAATGTGTAGTTGAGCTTTAGACTTCACGTCGCTTACAACTGAAAACTAAGATCTATTGAAGAACTTGAAGGAACTTCATCAACAAAAGGTATGTGGAGACTAAAACTTATCTAAAACTTGTACATAAAGAATTATTTTTAATGGTTTAGTACTAAATATATAAAAATATCTCATGAGGTTGTACTTCTTTTAGTAATGAAAAACATCTCATAACTATCTGAATCACGTTCATGAGGTGAAGGAAAAGTTGGTATATTGAACTCCAAACTTCAATTTCAAGATTTATATCTCAGTTCTTCTACAATGATATCGTCCCTCTGATCACGGTTCATCTTATTTTTGAATGACCATATGTCTACACGCTTATTATATTCACACTGACAATGCCCAAAAACCTCCAATAGCTTGAGTTGGATTTCGAAAGTACAATGCTTGTTATTAGTTGGGAAATATGGGAACTCTTCATGACAAATCAAAAGCAATAATATTCCGCTGGTACCGGTCCAACTAATGAAGGGATCCATTCCAAAGTATACCGTCGAACGTAATATATCGTAACTGGAGCATAACTGATAACTAATTTCCCGTACATTTCTCCATCTTCTGTTATCACCTCCTCCGAGAGTATATACTTAAATCGATACTTTGTCTTTCGAACTACAGTTTATGAGATCCTAAATTCTAATAACCTTGTAATTGTTATCATAAAGATTAACAAAATCCAGTGACTATTTCAGTTCCTTCGTGGTCTTTTCTACAGAGATGGGTTGTTTTATCTTTGTAATTTTTTTTTTCATCGTCTTGTTCATCCATATCAGACCACGTAAGTTTAAGAACCTCATCATAGTACCCAAAACAAAGCTTCGAGTACCCCCGTAATTCAACAGAAAAACAGAAACCCAGATGCAATCTTTCGATGAGAAAAGGGAGACTCCCAATTTTTCGATACAAGTTTGTAGCTTAAGACATACTCAGGAGGAATATATGATAGGATTTTTGATTAAATTCGTTGTACAAATCAAGAATTTTGATATGTTTGTGGAAACATTTGGAAACTGAAGATATATATGTATAGACTTTTATATGTCAGGAAACGATGGTAGCACAACTTATAGACCACCTTTATGCTCCTACTTATCTTTTTTTTTTAATGTAAAGGCACAACATTTTCGGGTCTTCTTCAGGGCAGTAAAATGTCAGGGACGACCCTAGGATGAGGTCCTCCCACATTTTATTTCATATATTGAACTGTTACTACCAAGGCAATTAAAAAAAATCAACTTTCTGAACAGTATTATTTTTTGTCTCACCAAATGATTATGTTCTAGTAACACAAAATGAATTTCGCCAAATAATGCTAACACAGGAGAATAACAACCAGGTTGAATACTTATTTAGGTACCATAAAGATGATGAATAACTACCAGGTCGAATACTTATTTATGTACCATAAGGATGATGAGGGAAGTTTCCTTCACACTTTTTCCCTTACACTATCTCACATTTTAGGCATGTATTTTGTGAATAAAAATTAAATAATATCGGTTTTGAAGCTAATATTTTGGGGTATGTTTTCCTTGCATGCCTCTACGTCCCTACAAAAAGTGATTACATTCTGAGATTTATAACACCATTATCTACGACTTTGAACATGAGCCGTTGGAATTCATTGGATTTTTAACCATTGAAATTAAGAATAGTAGATGGTGAGGTTTAGCATTTCAGTATACACTCATTTTTTGACAGGAATGTAAAACTCCATAAGAGGAAATATCCAAAACATATCTGTTTCTAATTCGTTATTGTTAGGATCTTATTCAGAAAGGTAACGTATGGCGTGTTAAACAATGTGAGGATACAAGTATAAGGAGATCCTTTCTTAAGGATGATATGGAAAATCAAATCACAAATGATTATCGATAGGTGGAAGCGTTTTTGTGAATCCACACCTGAGTCGAGCTTTCAATGATTGCTAAAGGGAGCATCTGGCATTAGCAGGGGATACTATTCAAGTGATACGACCGTTATGATCTGTTTCAATCTTTTTGTCTTACATAAAATGGTATCCCCCGAAAGAATTGGCATTAGCCTTTAGCAATCACGGGGCTTTCCCACTAGAAAAATAAAGACAAGAAATGGTCAATTCAGAAATGATACATTTCAGAGTCACAGACTGGGTCCAGTTGTACATTTCGGTCAAAATCATGAGTTAACCACGATTCACCACCTCTATCACGAAAGTCAAATGAAAATACCCAGTTTTTATCCGCCTTTCGTTTCAATTGGGGGTTCCACAAAATACAAAACCCTAGAAATGAAATCGTTGGAATCCAAACAATCATCACCGTAGTTGAAGAAAAACACCTGTAATCAGAGCCTAAAAAGGATCATCAGGTAATTATTTAAACCCTACTACTACTTCTGTGGAAATTTTGTGTTTGTGTTCTGCTGATGTCTGAACAACCTATTAGAAATTGGGGTATGCTGTTATCAGTTTTGTTTTTTGTAATGAAATTGGTTACGGAAATTAAGTTTTGCTGCTATATTATTACTTTAGACACTTGTGTTTGGGGTTTTGAGTGATTTCAGTACTTCCTATTATGCATATATCAAATGTTTTTTTTTTTTTTTTTGTTGTTGTTTCCAGCTGCTGCTAACATTGAATATGAGGTTGAAAACACTGGAAGTATGGGACTTCAAGAAGCTCTTAAGAACCAGAGGCCGTCAAATGGCTGAAAGGGAGATGAAACTGTGACTGAAGCAGTGGATGAAAGACCTGGCGCTGTTGCTCTCGAGAAGCAGAGGTCTTCAACCACGAAACCACGTATTCAATTGTCAATGGCTGGAGAGCAAAATAAATTGTGACGAATGCAGTGATGAAAGACTCAACGCTGTTGATCCCAGGGAAAAGAGGTTTTCAACACCAAACCATCTTCTGCAATTGTCAATGGCAGTTGGGCAAACGAAATTGTGAGCATTGCAGTGGATGCAAGACCCATCGCGGTTGCTCTTAAGAAGCAGAGGTCTTCAACAACTAAACAATGTTCTGAATTTTTTCTATGGCCGTAGGGGAAACAAAATTGTGTCCCATCCAGTCGATGGAAGATTCAACGCTGTTGCTGACATGCTTGATGCTGCGATCAATACTAGAGATTAAGATGCTGGCACGTTTGATACTGTGGGTGATATTAGAGATGAAGATGGTGACATGCTTGATGCCGAAGACCATTGGTTACCCACCAACTCTGGTGAAGATGCTGACGTACTTGATGATGATGGAAAAGGTGACATGCAAATTGCAGAAGACCAATCGTTATCCAGCAACTGCGATGAAGATTCTGACATACTTGATGTGGATGGAAACGGTGGCGACATGCAAATTTTGAGAGAGCACTCGTTACCCACCAACTCTGAGAAAGTTGCATGTTCGTCAAGGAGAAGGAACCGAGAAACGGTCCGAGGACAAGTAACTGACCCTCGAAGGGAGTCTAACAACGGAAACTGCATCAGTAATGGCCAAGGAAGCACTTCTAGGCGATCAGGTGCATACTTACTAGTAATTAGTTGTTTATTTTGTATGTTGGCATATGAACCTTGTGTAGTTCCTCTAAATTGTACGGCTTTGCAACAATATCCTCCATCCGCTTTTTAGCTTCCTCTTCCGTTGCTTCTGCTCGTTGAATTTAACCTTTTGGAGCAGGAAGCGACTGCTTTAAGACACATCTCATCCCTGGATTTTGAATATGATGTAGTGCTTACACAACTATTACCTTCCATTATTTCTTCTTCGCGGTAGAAACACACTTTTTTTTTTTTTTGGTATGGAACCAATATCAGAGTTCTCTTATTATTCTGTGGACCTTGGATTTGAATTTGAAGAGCTTATATTATTATTACCCTTAACTTCAAGTTCTTAGTGATGGACCAAAGGTTTTTTATTTTGATGTTGAAATGGTCCCTTAGAAGATGGGCAATGCATCCTTAACATATGTCTTGGTAATTATATTGAAGTTAGCACTGCATAAGCATAACCCATTACAGGACCTTTTTATTAAGATTCTGAGGATAATTTTCTTTTCTTATGTTTCTGGTGTCATTAACTTTATGATTTTATCAGGTTAAGGGGTTAGTGATGATTTGATCTTGTTGTCTAATTTAGGTCAAGTTCACCTAAATTAGGTTTGAAATTGGTATGATTCTTCTGCTGCTTGAAATAGCAGTGCTTAATTATATTGTAATTTTTTGTTGATTATTATTTTTTTGGTCTGCAGGAAGGAAGCTGTGGTGAGGTGGGTTTGGGTTGTTACTGCTTTGATCTGAATCAGAGCTTTATTTTGCTTGTGGGTATTCAGCTATAACCAGGTAATAACAATAATTAGTTGTTTGAAATATGGTTAAGAGTTTTAAAAAAGAAACTCCTGGTCATGATAAACGGTTGAGAAAGGGAAAATAAGAAGCTAGTCTTTAAGGAGTCACAAGAGGAGCTTTAGATAGACTTTCTATTAAGATTCCACCTAGAAATATGTTGGGAAAAAAAATCACTATAATAAGGCCCTGCGATTAAGTTTGCACAGGGTCTGTCTACACACAGCATCAGCTATGCAGATTCTTATCTGCTGACTTTTGAAACTTGTTTTTTCTTACAGGGTTTTGAGATGGTTATCTCAATAGTTTCTGGAGTTGCCAATACCGATTACTTTACCTTTCTTATGAATTTGATTTTGGGGGTTTCTGGGCTTTGTGGTTAGGATTTGTCAAAATTTGAGGTTTCTTCATATGGTATCAGTTTTAATCAGTTCTGAAGCTTCTTGGGTTGTGATTAGATTCTCTGATAAGAATACCAAAATGTGAAACTTGGGTATTCTTATGGGTTTTGAGATGGGGTTACATCCAAACTTAGTTTTTGGAATTGCCAATACTGATTAGTTTCTTTTCTTGTTTACTAGATTTATTATATTTGTGGCATACATCTGATCTGGTTTCTCTTTTGAAAATTGCAGTTGGATCGGTTTATCCCTAACAGATCTGCAATGGATTTCGACTATGCACACTACATGCTAATGGAAGCAAAGAAAGGTAAGGAAAATCCAGTTGCAAGTTCTCCAGCGAAAGAGGCTTACAGGTGCAGCTAGCAGAGGCTTTGAACATTAACAGAACCAGAATTCTTGCGTTCAAGAACAAGCCGCCTACACCTGCAGAGTCGCTGTTCCCTGAAATTCCATCAGTTCAACAAGCGAAACCAGCAAAGCCCTAAACATCCATTCCCCGAGTGAGTTTCTTCTTCATTTTAGTTGATTCTTCAATTTCGAGACCTTTTTCTGATTACATTGATTCTCCAATTGGTTCCGATGTTAGTTTATGTTTGATCAATTTTACAGACTTCAGAGAGGACATTGGATGCCCCAGATATCATTGATGATTACTACTTATATACCTGGCTGGGAAGCAGCAATGTCCTTGCAATAGCTGTTGGAAACAGCGTGTACTTGTGGGAAGCCACCGATTCATCCACCTCTGAACTCATGACTGTCGATGAAGATACAGGCCCTATTACCAATGTGAGCTCGGTTCCTGATGGTCGTCACATTGCTGTTGGATTGAACATTTGAAGTTCAACTCTGGGATTCTACATCTAACAAACAACTGAGAACTCTACGAGGTGGTCATGAATCTCGAGTTGGTGCTATGGATTGGAACAACCATGTTGTGTCAACAGGAGGAGTGGACGGTTTGATTATTAAAATGATGTCAGAATCAGGAACCACATTGTAGAAAACATACAAAGGACATCATCAAGAAGTGTGTGGATTGAAATGGTCTGCATCGGGACAACAATTAGCAAGTGGTGGGAGTGACAACCTTCTTCATATTTGGGATAGATCAGTTGCTTGATGCATCTTCCAACTCTCCTACTCAATGGCTTCACAGGCTCAAAGACCACAGTGCTGCCATAAAAGCCCTTGCTTGGTGTCCATTCCAGGCTAATTTACTTGCTTTTGGTGGTGGTGGAGGCGATAGATGTATCAAATTGTCGGACAAAAATGAGAGAGAACTTTTGAGCTCTCATGGATTTACTCAAAACCAATCGACCCTTTGGAAATATCCTATACATGGAAGCTGATACTGAAAGGGTTCACACTTTCAAAGTCGATGTGACCACATATAGTCCCTTGGACGGGAAAACTCATGATTGGCCAGCTGGTCGTTTGGATTCAAATTTGCAAACAATTGCTAAAATAGCTGCTGTCTGCAATGGTGCATCTGTGACACAATCAGGGTCACAGTACATTGCCAATGGAATGCCTACTGAGGCAGCACTCAAGGTAGTTTTTTTTTTTTTATTAAGGCTTTGTTCCTGCGTGTTCTATAGTTCGATAATGGTTATTTCTTTAAGAACCATAATTTGATGTCTTAACACTCTGTTTAAGAACCATAATATAGAGGCAGATGATGTGGATCATGGTTCCCAGTCTGCTGTTTGATAGTGAATCTAGAAATTAGTGAAAAGTTAAACATAACCATTATCCATTATTTTGGGTAATAATATTTGCTGAGTATAATGTGCTGTTATGTAGTACGTTCAATTGGGTTGCCTAACATTGTTTTATAACAAATGTGTGGCTTGATTTCTAAAGAAAGTTGTTGACTCTGCCTGTTCCTCTGTTTCAGGTTCTAGTTGAGAAAATGGGGCTTCCTGAAGGGCTTGATCGCTCGTCATCAGCTTCTGATGTTTTGTCATGTAAGTGAAATGATATGTGGTGCACATCTATCATTTTCATACGGATAATGATATTTTCATGAATAGCATCTATCTTGTTGTATGGTAACTCAATCTGCTTTTGAATTTTTTCCATTATTCAAGGTTGCAAGCGTTGGGGAGTTGTTGAACGTCGGATTGCAACCCTTGAGTTTGATCGCGATAGGAAGTCTGTGGGAGTTATCGTGAAGTCATCATCTGGGAAAAATACACTACTGGTTAAGGTATGTTCTTTCGTTCCCTGTATTTAGACTCTTCAAAAATCTTCTAGCTAAAAGGTTCCTGTTGTAAAATAAGTAAACAGGAGAACATATTCCTTCTTTAAAGCAAAGATGCATGAAGTTTTTAAAGAACATTAAAAGTGGGACATGGTTAGTAGGATTTTGCAAGTGTATGCAAGAGAGGTGAAATTAGACTCATGCTCATCTTGGTGTAGATTGCCTGTGCATCCTTTTTTTTTGCTGGTTACTGGATATCTTGCTTAATTTCCTTTCTATTAGATTTTGGTTTTAACTGTATAGTAAGATCTGTTATGTGTTCATTTTGGTTTCAAACTGTATAGCAAGATCTATTATGTGTTCTCACTTCTCGATGATATTAAATTCTTTTGGCTCGTCTGTGTTTTGGACTTACATAAATCATGTTCTTTTCTGGCAGGGTGCGGTAGAGAATCTACTGTAGAGAAGTAATTGCATTCAGCTTCTTGATGGTTCTGTTGTAAAATTGGATCACAGTTCACGGACCCTTATTTTAGAATCTCTTCATGAGATGTCATCAACTGCGCTACGTTGTTCAATAGTTCGAGTGTTGAGGAACCACATTTGCAGTAGAGAGTGATTCTGCATTAGGCTTAGAGAATAAGCTTGTAAAGTCCATTGGTTGGACCATTTTGTATCTTCCCCTTAAGCTAATAAAAGTGTGTTTGTTGTCTTATACGTTTGGCTTTGGTATACTGTTGATTTGATAATACTCCCCCAATTCTGTGAAGCATAAACATGGCAGGAACCTCTTTGTAGTATGGGTTACATTGTTTGGTATAGAAAATCTAAGTAAGTTTTCCGTTGCATACTCAGGATAGAGTTGGTTGTTTGCATTGGTGCAAACTTATAAGGCTGAAATACGAGTGGGTGATAAGTGATCACTGAACCACTGTATTCCCGGGTTGTACCGTCGCGAAAAATTGCTTGGAGCATTTGAAGGCGTGACAATATGGGTATCAGAGCACAGATTGCTCTGTTTTAGCTTTGTGTTGGAAGATTTTCTCTGTTTTGCTCGAGTTTAGTTGTTGAAATTGCAAGAGATAATGGCTAGTAAGAAGAGTACGCTAGATGCCTTAACTGATAGGGTAGCGGACTTGGAAGACAAGATTGGTGATGAGGTGCGCCATCCTAACAATGCTAATTATAATGCAACGGTGTTGGCTCGCATTCATGCTCTTGATGAGCATGCTGTTGATATGCTGGAGTCAAACCGAGAAGCAACTAAGAAGCATACTGATTTGGAAGGCCAAATCAATGCTGTTAAGACCATGATCACAGGAGCCCTGAAAGAACTAACTAATGAGTTAAGTGTCTTGAGGCGAATGTTGGGTGTAATTGGGTCAGATCAAGCTACTGCAGCTGGTAGTGGCAGTGACTTTACGAAGATTAAAGTCCCAGAACCTAAGGCGTTTTCTGGCGCAAGAGATGCGAAGGCATTGAAGAATTTCATGTGGGATATGGATCAATACTTCAAGGCCGCCAGAACCTCGGAAGAACAAAAGGTTACTCTCGTTAGCATGTACTTGGAGGGTGATGCGAAATTATGGTGGAGAACTAGGACTGATGATGACCTTACTGCTGGTCGTCCAGGCATCGTGACATGGGATGTCATGAAAGAAGAATTGAAGAGTCAATTCTTACCAAGCAATTCTGCTTGGCTAGCCAGAGAGAGCTTGCGTAAGCTGAAGCATACCGGTACACCAGGAGAATTCGTGAAAGAGTTTTCGTCTCTGATGCTAGACATTCGCAACATGTCGGAGGAAGACAAGTTGTTCAATTTTACATCTGGTTTGCAGCCGTGGGCTCAGGCTGAAGTGAGAAGGCAGGGTGCCAAAGACCTACCTTCAGCCATTGCAATCGTGGACAGCCTTGCTGATTTTAGGTCAGTCAATAACTCAACTGATGCTAATAGGAAAGGCAAGGACAAGAAAAACCAGGAGTCTAAGGACAAGGATAAGAAAAGTTCTGAGGCCATGGAGAAAAGCTATCAAAGGGATGATAGTCTGGCTACGAAGAACAAGGCTGGTGGCTGTTTCTTATGCAAGGGTCCTCTTTGCGCGTGATTGTCCAAAGAAAGAAAAATTGTCCGCAATCGTCACTGAATGTAGTGGTGACAAAGAAGAAGCTGATCAAGTGGAGCATGTTAATCCTATTCAACTATGCAACATAGTAGCACAAACGGCAGCAGTACAGCATGGGCTGAGTGGCGCTGGCCTGTTTATGTGAAAGTTGGCATACACAATCATCATTTATGGGGCATGGCAGATACAAGTGCGTCGCATACTGTTATGAGCTTGTCAATGGCAGAGTACTTGGGTTTGGAAGTATATCGGGCTGATCACTGCATGAAGACAGTGAATGATATACCTAAGACAATCAAGGGGATGGCAGTGGCAAATGTTGAAGTTGGAGAATGACGTGGCCAGATCAGTGTAATGGTGATGCATCTCAATGATTTCGAGATGATCCTTGGTAACAACTTTTTCAAAGAAGCAGATGCAACAGTGATACCTCACCTTGGCGGGATTTTCATACAAAGTCCTAGTGCACCTTGTTTCGTGGAAGGTGTAGGGAAAGTTAGTCCGGTTGATATGAAGTGCGACAAATGGAAGGAAAGTGAGTTTTCTCCTGTCCGCTCGTTCGAAGAAAGCTTAGCTGAGATTCATATGGAATAGGGATATCCGATGGATCTTAGCATCCCTTGTTCGTCGTGATTAGCGTGTGTATGAAGCAGGGGCCTTGCATTGCTGGTTGCAAGTGCCTGAACCTGCAAGGTTGCTGAAGTATGGAGACTTTGGCATATTATATGTTTGTTGTTTCTGTTTTCAAGTTAAGTTGGGTGTTGCTAATCTTATGGTCTTTGAAGATAGCACACTTTTGTTGGTGTATTTGCTTTGGTAATGTATTTGCTTTCAGTAAGGCTGAGTGTTGGCCAGTGGTGTAATGGGAATGGTCCCTATGTTTCTTATGTAAGGCTAGTGTAATGAATGAAGGAGGTGTTTAAGCAAAAACTTTGTCTCGTTTTGCTTAATGTAAAGCTAAGTTCATTGGGGAAGCACTACAAGTATACTTAGCCAAAGTATACAATAAGAAACGCTGAAAGCAAAACCAAGCAAGAAGTAAAGTTGGTGGCATAGGCGACTTTGCTGTTGGGAGAGTTACGTAGAAGTGCGAGAGTATTTGGAAACAATAGCATGGAGTAACACAACAAGAATGAAGATGTAAGTCCATCAAGCATATGAGTTAAGAGTAACTCATAGTGAGGAAGAACATGATGTTGTTTTTCCGCTACATTAAAGCGTAGCAGTTTGAAAGAACAAGTGAGGCAAGGCGCGTGAAAAGGAACCTAGTCTAGTGAGACAACCGTAAAAACCCAGGTTTCCTAAGTCATGGCTAATGTCATGCATTTCAGTCGAGTTTTCACAAAGAGTGTTGCAAAAATATTGAAGAACACTTAGTCTACAGTAAGGCCTGTTGAATTGCAAGAGTGCAATGTCAGTCGGAATTGAAGGCAGTAAGCTAAGTTATGCATATCAGGGTGATATGTTGGCTGTTTGAAGTGTACACTTAGGCACGGAATGTCTTGAAGAAAATATTTGTGATGCGGATGCGATCGAATGAGTACCACTGGTTTAGGGTTAGCCAAAAGATTAGTACTGTCGATATTTCAGGAAGAGTTCTGAAAATGCATGGTGCAATAGATCACAAAAGCATTTGGGTGTTGAGATGGGAATGAAGTAGAGATTGAAGCATAGTCGATGATGCGGCAATAAAGCTGGAATTCATAGGCCCAATGGCAAGGCAAACAAACTACGTGGCGGCATAAAGTACTAGGCAAATGAGGTTTGGCAAGGTTAAAGGCCAAACAAAGTTGCTGATTTCTGAGAATGGCTCAGATGCGTACAAGACCAAGGAAAAGTTCAGTAGAGGCTGAAATGATGTTGCATTCAACGAGGACGTTGAATGGATTGGGTGGGGGAGGTCTATGACATGCCCCAACAATGAAGCACCACAGTGGCGCGTTACTGAGAATGTAGCCTGGCCGATGGAGCTGCACATGCCGACGGTGCAGTGCCAACATGGCTAAGACAAGAAAGGCTACTTAGAAAATGCAATACAACGCAATAGTGTTGCATATCCTTATTCAGAGTTATCCCGGCTCAAGAGAAGAGTAAAGGATTAAATGCAAAGTCATGGCATGACTTTGACATCGTTCCAAGCACTGGCCAAGACTTGGATAATGCATATGCAACAATGGCGTTGCCAAATGCGCCGTTGGTGATAACTGTTCACCAAAAGAGATGCAAGTGATGAATATGAAGCATGAAGTTGAATTAAGAAAGTCAAGACTCAGTTGGCACGATATTTGTATGTTGGCATCCAAATGAGCTAAGTGCGTAGAAAGTGAAGTGAAGCGTAACCATTGCCGAATACTTGGCAGAAGTGCAAGTTGCATGAAGCGTAATCATTGTCGGGCACTTGGCGTAGGCCAAGAGTGAGTGAAGCACAATCATTATCGAACATTGGCAGGGCCAAAGTTCAGTGAAGCATAATGATTGTCAGACTTGAGTTCAAGCTGTCAGTTGCGAGTGTGTGTGCATCACACGCATGCGAAAAGTGAAGAGAAAGTTAGAGACGGTTATAAAGGAGCTATGTAACCGAGTTTGGCATAACCTAACCGTTGGAAACATGTGTAGCTCCATTGTGCAAGCCAGCACCAAAGTTAGCAGTTAAAAAGTGGAACTGGCGGTTAGGGGAACTTCCCATGGACAGATGGTTGTTCTTAGGGCGTGCAACAGAGTTGCATACAGATTGGCCCTGATTTCTTGGCATTATAAATAGCCAGAGAAGCCTTACAAATCAGGTTGTTCAAGAGTTCAATAGTTCGAGTGTTGAGGAACAACATTTGCAGTAGAGAGTGATTCTGCATTAGGCTTAGAGAATAAGCTTGTAAAGTCCATTGGTTGGACGATTTTGTATCTTCCCCTTAAGCTAATAAAAGTGTGTTTGTTGGCTTATACGTTTGTCTTTGGTTTACTGTTGATTTGATAATACTCCCCCAATTCTTTGAAGCATAAACATGTCAGGAACCTATTTGTAGTATGGGTTACATTGTTTGGTAGAGAAAATCTAAGTAAGTCTTCCGTTGCATACTCAGGTAGAGTTGGCTGTTTGCATTGGTGTAAACTTATAAGGCTGAAATATGAGTGGGTGATAAGAGATCACTGAACCACTGTATTGTCGGGTTATACCTTCGCGAAAAATTGCTTGGAGCATTTGAAGGCGTGATAGTAGTCCATATTGGGCAAAAAAAAATTGGGTTCATGGCATATCATCCAACATATGGCACCACACATAGACAAACCTTGGATTTTTATAGGCGACTGTAATGTTGTTTTGCACATAAAAGAAAAAAATGTAGATTTCCTTTTAATGAAACAAAAGTTATAATTTTCAAAATTTTGATTAGTAGTTGTGGTTTGATGGATCTGGGATCTGTATGATATACTTTTACTTGGAACAACAGGAAAACAAATTATGACTACATAGAAAAAAGACAAGACAGGGCTTTGGTAAATTCTATTCGGAACTCTTGCTTCTCTAACTCTAATATAAGACATTTAAGTCCTTTAGCTTCTGACCATATCCCAATTTGTCTAAATACGCACAACACCTGGAAAGATATGCCTATCCCTTTTAAATATTTTGGTAAGTGGATGAAACAAGAACAATAAAGGCCTCTAATTCAGAAGTGTTGGAGTAATGATATTCAGGGATCCGCTGCTTTTACTTTCGTCAAAAATATTTCTACTATCAAGACTATTCTTAGTATATGGAGTAAATCCACTTTTGATGATATTAGAACCAACATAGAACTAGTCAAGAATAAGCTGAATCAAACAAATAAGAGAAATTATTACATTGATAAGTCTAAAGATCTTGTTATCCTAACTGCTGAGCTCTTGGTATGCCATTTTAGAAAAAAATTGGAAAGAAAAATGTAGGGAACAAAATCTAGCTCTAGGAGATAGAAATACTATATACTTTCATAGCAAATCTAAACAAAGATTTAAAAGAAATAGAATAGAGACTATCCAAAAAGAGAATGGAGAATGGTTTATAGTAGACATGAAATTGCTTCTTGCATATCTAATCATTTCCATAGTATTGCCACTATATTTGATCCTAATATAGATCATAAAATGATTGATTTAATATTAAAATACACAAAAGATGTTGATAATGATATTCTTTGTGCTACTCCTTCTAGCTATGCTTGAAATTAGGAAAATTGTGTGTTTTTATGGAACCTGACAAAAGTCCGAGCCCTGATGGTTTCCCTCCGAATTTTTTTCAACAAAACTAGGAAACCATAAGGCTTGATTTAACCCTTATGATACAAACTTCTTTTTTGAAACAACGCATATATCTAAAGAGACGAATGCCACATTCGCCACCCTCATACCTAAAACTCTGAACCCTACTACTCCAGCTGAGTTTATACCTATAGCTCTTGCTAACACATGTTATAAAATCATCTCTAAACTGATGGCGTGTAGGATGAAAGGATTATTAGACAAGATAATCTCTCCATTCCAATCTGCCCTCGTCCCGGGAAGGAAGATATCTGATAATATAACAATAGCTCATTAACTAATCCATAAGATGAGAAATAAAAAATGAAGGATGAAAACATGGGTTGATGGGTCTAAATATTGACATGTCGAAAACATTTGATAGATGGAATGGACTTTCCTAATTAAAATTATGTCTAAATTACATTTTAATGAAAAATGGTGTAATTTGATTTATGAATGCATTTCCACCTCCACCTTAGTTGTTTTGCTTAATGGGTCTCCTACTGATTTTTTCAAACCTACTAGAGGATTGAGACAAGGAGACCGATTATCACCCTACTTTTTTTTTTGCATGGAAGCCATGTCAAGGACAATTTTACATGCTGAAAATTTATGCCACATAAAAGGTATAAAAATCGCAACTCATGTTGTAAGCCATTTATTATTTGCTGATGGATGTTGAATTTTATGTGATGGAAATGTTAAAACTAGTCATAATCTGGTTGCTCTGTTCAAAGAGTTTGGCGCAGCCTCTGGTCAACTGATTAATCTAAGTAAATCAGGAGTCTTCTTTAGTACTAAAAACAACCCTAGTATTATAAAAGATGCTCAAACCATTCTAGGAGTCAATGCCATTCCCCTGAATGATAGGTATTTAGGCACCCCTTTGTTTACCAATAGATCTAAGTTCAAAAGATTTGAGCCACCAGTGGATAAGTTGAGCAAAAGACTGTTGACTTATAAAGGTATATACCTTAACACAACTAGAAGGACTGTCATGTTGAAGAATGTTACGTCTTCGTTATGTGTTTATCAAATGACTTGTTTCAAAATCCCTGTGAAAATTTGTAAAAATATCACTAATATGCAACGTGACTTTTGGTGGGGTAAAAATGAGAAAGGAGAAAATAAGAACGGGAAAAAAGGAGTGTATATTAAGGCTTGGGATTATATATGTAAACATATTAGTGATGGAGGGTTAGGTATTCAAAATATGTAAAATCTCAATCTCGTAATGATAGATAAAATAGGTTGGAGACTCAAAGAAAACCCAAATTGTCTTTTGACAACTTGCCTGAAAGCTAAGTACTATCCTAATTGTGCTATCTTGCATGTTAAACCTAAACCTAAACAAAAATATAGTTGGATTTGGAAAGGAATCTTGATAGGTGTTCAACAGATCAAGAAAAACATTTTCTGGGAGCTTGGCAATGGGAATAAGATTGGTATATTGGATGATCACTGGATTCCAGAAATCAAACCACCTCTTATCAAGCATACTGTAGGTGCCGAGGAATTTAAAAAGGTTAGTCAATTAATAACAAAGTTGCATACATGGGATTAATCAAAGTAGTCGATATGCTTTAATCAAAGTACCATTGACAAAATTTGGGAGTTTAAATCCCAACAAGAAGAGAGGAAGACAAACCACACTGGACATTGGACAATACATGTATGTTTTCAGTTAAATCCTTATATAATTCTATTAATTCCAATGTTACCAATGACTACAATGCTAAGGATTGGAGCATAATACGGAATATGAAGGTAACCCCTTCTGTTAAAACTTTTGTTTGGAAAGATGGCCATTCTATACTTCCCAATAATATGAAGTGGCATCCATTATACCTGATATAAATACCACTTGTACCCTATGTAACAACGACGATGAAACTCTTACTCACCTTTTGATCCAGTGCAATTTTTCTTCCTAGGTATAAATGCATTTGAACTTTGATATGCATTATATTATTAATGACACTATTGATTTCTATGAATGGCTTAACACCTGGTTTGAGAAACATAACAGAAATAGGAGAGCTATGGATTGGTCTGTTTTTTGCAGTATTGTTTGTTGGCATGTTTGGAAAGCACGGTGCGACCTTGTTTTTTAGAAATTTAAGCAAAATAGTGCGCATACTGCTAGGACAATAGTCAAGTATATAAATAGCATCATAAATATAAAATGAAGCTAATTATGACATTATGCAAACACTTTATTATCCAACGAATGACGAGAACTTGAAAATCGCTTACGAAGAACCTGAAATTGATTAGGTGTTCTTGGCTGTCAGGATTAGTGTTGCTATAGCTATGCTTGATCCAATTACTAGTTCCAGAATAGGTTTGACTCTTAATGATTATGCAGGGATCACAAGAGAAACAAGAGGATCTAATACAGATTGTAGAACCAGAGAAGAGCTGGAATTGAGAGGTGATGAAGCTGCTTTTAATTTAACGGGAAACACAATGGAGTGGACCCAACATCATCTTCCAAAGTGATTCAGAACCTACTCTCCCGCTTTTGATGGAGATGTATGTCAGAGCAAGGGAAAGAAGATACAGTATCAGTGAAAACTTCGATTGTACGGTCACAAACTATATAAACTTCAAAGTCTACGGGTTTATTTTGAAAAATAGATTTCAAATTATAGAAGCAGCTCATATATCTACCTATTGTAATAGATTAGTTATAAACAACATATGGTCTGGCGAAAATATTAGAGTACTTTTAAACAATCTTCGTTTTCAATTCTGGAAAGCAAATGTAACCGAATCTATTGCTTACTGTAACAGATTAGCTACAAGCTACTTAAGATCAGGTGAAAACTTTAGAGTCCCTTTAGAAAATTTCCAGTTTCGAGCTTTTGCTGTAAATGTAAATTACTCTACTACTCTATATAACGAGGAGTCAGAGATTCAAATCAACGAATGAGGACTTTCCTCCTTTTTCGAAAAAAAAAGTAAGGAAGCGAAACAAAAACCACCATGGAACTCAATGTCATGTGATTATGAAAAGAGGGTCAGCTGGATATGTAACTAATAAATTAGTTTACATTTTCTTTTATATAAGTAATATAGTACTGTCTTAGGGATCAGATATAACATCAAGGAAAGATGGTACAAATAACTTTGATTTATAATCTGTATTTTGGTCAAACAATTTCCATGATTTTTCAGGTTTGTCCGGCTAAAAAACAACAAAGTTGCATAAAATTTAAGTGTTCCTAACACTATTCGTTGCTACTAATTCTTGGATCTTGGCCTTCATTTCCTGTTTACATCTTCGTTTTATCGGCTCATGCCCATTTAATTTCAGTCAATAATGAACTTTTGTCGCATTGCAAATGAGATGATGTTGATATGTATGAATTTTTTATTGTTTTTACGGGCCAAATCGGGATATACCCAGATTAACTGGGGTATCAAATTTTGCTCCAAGCCATAATAGAGGGCTTGGGGTGTCTAATGTATATGAACTTACCTAACTACCATTCCCCTAATAATATCTACAACTATTCCTTTTTTTTTTTTTTTTTTTTTGTAAATATGACATTTCATTCAACGATAAGACTCCAGAGGAGCCAAAGTTACAAAAGGAGTATAGTCATCTAATCTGGAAGTATGAGCATTCTCAAGATTAGATTTATCTACTGAAAGATGTTTTTAAATACAAATAGGGGGAGAAGTTTCCCATTCTAAGACGGAGTTTAAAGGTCTAACGTGTTTGGCCAATATATTCGCAACCTGATTTTCAAGTCTAGGAATAAAGTAAAAACCCAAAAAATTGGTACAAGTTTTAGCAATTCTTGTTCTTTTTATTTTAGATCTAAACCTTATATTTTTATTTCTTCTTCATCGATTTAATGATCAATTCTTTTCTCCTTCTAAATATTTGATCGTTTTAAATGAAAAAAATTGTCGATTAATTTTTTTGATTGTTGATTAATTATTTCAAACTCCATCTACTAATTTGTTTTGTTGCTTGAATGACATATTAGGTCGGAAAATCGAAAATTTTGAATTGTAGTTACACGGTCGTTACGGTATCTTTTCATCGAGCATGAAGACTTTTCATATTTATTTTTAGTCGTGAAGGTTGTAGGATGATTTTTATTTCTGAAAGTAACATTTACAAGGTCGTCATGGTCTTTGAAAAAACGGGGGTACAACAACCACACCCAATATTTCGATTAGCAATCTGTATGGACTAACTCCAATATACTTTCAAGAGAATCAACTAGACTCAATCTTAATAAAGTATATCAAAGAGTTATATCTCTCTTTCTCAATTCAATTTTTACTCAAGCAAATAGAATTCTGCGAGTCAAATTGAATACAAGAGAAATCACTTGAACGGTACCAAAGACCAATTTTCAAGGATCAACCAATTTCAATCAACAACCAAAGGTCGGATTTCCCAATTGATTGATTCAAACGCACAACCTGTGATATTTCAATTATAAAGATAAACAATATAATGCGGAAAAGAAATAACACAAACACCAGAAGTTTTGTTAACGAGGAAACCGCAAATGCAGAAAAACCCCGGGACCTAGTCCAGATTGAACACACACTGTATTAAGCCGCTACAGACACTAGCCTACTACAAACTAACTCCGGTAATGTAGTTGAACCCCAATCAACCTAACACTGATCCAAGGTACAGTTGAGCTCCTTACGTCTCTGATCCCAGCTGGATACTACGCACTTGATTACCTTAGCTGATCTCACCCACAACTAAGAGTTGCTACGACCCAAAGTCGGAGACTTTAATAAACAAATCTGTATCACACAGAAAAGTCTACGGTAATAGATAAATATGTCTCCCACAGAAATACCTACGAGTTTTGTTCCGTCTTTTGATAAATCAAGGTGAATAGGAACCAATTGATAAACTGGATTTATGTTCCCGAAGAACAACCTAGTATTATCAATCACCTCACAATAATCTTAATCGACGCGGCGAAAGAAGATGTTGTGGAATCACAAACGATGAGACGAAGATGTTTGTGATTACTTTTATATCTTTCCTATCGGAGATATCAATCTCAAGCCAATCGTTACGATTGTACTCAATACGATAGAAGCATCAAGATCAGATCACACAACTACAAGAAAGTAGTATCGGTCTGGCTTCACAATCCCAATGAAGTCTTCAAGTCGTTAACTTACAAGGTCTTGGTAGAAACCTAAGGTTAAAGGAGAATCGACTCTAGATTATACAACTAGTATCACACAGGAGGTGTGGGGATTAGGTTTCCCAGTTGCTAGAGTTCTCCCTTATATAGTCTTTCAAATCAGGGTTTGCAATCAATGTTAGCTTAGTAACAAAGCATTCAATATTCACCGTTAGATGAAAAGATGATTAGATTCAAGCTAATATCTTTCAACCATTAGATAGAAAACTTAGCTTGTTACACACAAATGAAATGCACGTTTTAGGTTTATGTAACCGTACCCAAACATGTACATTTAGTTGGTTCAACAGTAGTTAACCAAATGGTTAGCCATTTGAGCACTTTCATATTAACCATATTCTTCTTTACCATAACTAGTTCAAATAACTCAAATGAACTAGTTAGAGAGTTGTTCAATTGCTTAGATCTTGTAGAAGTATACAAGACACATTCGAAGCAAAAACGATTTGATTCACTCGAATCGATTCATGAACTTTATAGCCACGGTTTGCAAACTTGCATTCCTTAGTTAATATAAGTATAAGTTCACGAACATCGTTTTTAGAAAATAACCAACCTAGGTACGCGGACTTAAGTACCCGGAATAAGTTTGTAAATAGTTCACAAACTCCAGCAGATTTTCTCAGGAAGAGAACCTCCGACAGTACGCGGACTGGGTTAGCGGACTCTGTTCCGGTTTTCTTGAGCAGCAAAGTACGCATACTTTGGTACAAGGAATAAGGACTTATACATGTATGTGTTTCCACACAATGCTTATATCCAACAATGGTTATATAATCTAAACTCTCATTTCAATCATTGAAACATTCTTAGAGACATTATATAGTTGTTGTTCATAAACTATTTTTCGTCAAAGCCATTTTCAAGTAATTGAAACTTAATATGACTCTCGTCACTAGGTAAAGATGAACTTGGCCAACGCGAAAGCTTAACAACACATATTTCGAGAAATAGATAAGCGAGATAAACTCGGCTCGAAATAATAAATGTGTATAATCAAAGTCTATATAGCAAAACGACTTTTGTCTCAAGATAGGAGATAGAGTAGATAGACTTTTGAGTGATAGATAAGTTCAAGTCTCCACATAACTTTTAGTCGATGAAGTTCCACCAGTTCCTTGAGTGGTTCTTCGTCTTGTATGATGATCGCCATGGAGTTCTTGAGCTCAACTACACTTTCTATCCTAGTCCGAGACTTAGCTATAGTAGACTAGAAATCAAGACTTTAGTTTTAATCACTAACATTGACAACACATGCTTGAGATAGAAATGCATGCGAGTTCGACCGAGCAGTACTCTAATAGTCTTCATCCCTAAACCTTGACGACTAGTGATGTGGTATGTATAGTCGTCAGGTTTTGAAACGCTAAATCTTGACAGTTAATAGCTCCCAGAAAACAAGTTTTCATGTATCAATTTTTTTATTGGTAGTCATGGTTTTGTAAAAATAAGATGACAACTAATAGACATTCGTCAGTGTGTTGCATTTTCGAACAAGACGACTATAAATGCAAAAAAAATATTTTGATCGACATGCTTAGTTTCTTGTCAAGCGTGCCGACTAAGTTTGGTCACCATGCTTTGTATGTCGACTGTTTATGGACCGAGCTCTGAAGGTACTTTGAGAAATGCATTATTTACAAAAAAGTTAGGATATCATTTTTACCCATTTATTTTTATTCTTTCGGTTATATCATTTTAAATTATATCTGTCTATCTATCTATTTGTTTTATTTATGTATTTTTTTTAATTTTTTTATATTTTTATTTGTTTTTTGTTCGTAAAATTCTTAATCATATTAAAAGCAAAAACTTGAAAATCGGAAAGAAAACGGGTTCAGACATAACAATCCAAATCTTATTAATATTTAAGCTAATTCGAAAGGTATAATACCTCAATTGAGTTTCAGTCATTCTTTAAATCAAAATCATTGGTATAAAATAACAAGGTTAAATGACCATTTGTGGCTTGAAAACAAAGCTAAAACTAATAACAAATATGTGTTCAACAGAAAAGTTAGGATATTAATAGATCCAACCATTGTTCAAAGTTTATATTGAGAACAATGTAAAAAATTAAGGTCAAACAAGTAACGAAGTGATGAGTGCTAAAAAGTGCATGTTTCTATATATTTTTCTTGGCATTTAACTCATCTTTTGTGCATTAATTCTACATTTTAACCCATATTCTGTATTTCCATTGTTTTCAAGAATAAATATTTTTATTAATTAATTTTGCATTTTTAGGTAATAAATAAAGACTAGATGAGTTGCGGATCGAAAAGTGCAAAGACACGGAGAAAGCCGGCGGAAACTCTAGAGGAAAAGAAGTGCAGAATGCGGTATGGAAGACTCAAGGATGAAAATGGGCTCACAAAGGAAGAAATTGTTCTTAAAGAAGAAGTGGGCTCAAGATTGTTTAAGCCCAAACCCATTTTCTAAGCCTAAAATCAATACCCAAACCCGTTTCTCTCCTTCACCGTCAGATTGAATCCATTCCATCATCCAACGGTCGCTCCATCAGAGTCCATCGAGTTTTGATGTTCCTGCCTAACACTATAGCACCTAACTCCATCTCAGACCGTCAGTTTTGATGTATCCCAGATCCAAAGGTCGCTTCATATCCATTTCCATCGAGCCGTTGGATCATTCTTTCATCTTTTCATCCTACGCCTTTCACCATCCAAACATCAAGACTTGATGAGTCTGCTCAACACCCAAGAACCCAAATCTATTAACCCAACCAAACACCCCCTACTCCAAAAATATCGAACCCATCTTCTTCTCCTCCCTTCTCTGCACAGCGACGCTGTCGCCTCCGCCACCAACTCCATCTCAAACACCACAACCACCAACACGAGTTCTCATATCAGCCAACAACTACACCCCATCATTCTCCTATCCCCTAGCCACTCATTACATCAACCCCTCAACCTATTCTTCCCACTGAAACCCTAGTTTTAGGGGTTGATGAAATTAGTGAGCTAGAAAGGCAATTGAAGGTGTGGGAAGCATCAGGAGACCATAAGGAAGCATGGGTCGACGTACTCAATAGTTTTCAGAGATTAGGTAAGGGCTAATTCAATTTTTGATAAAACCCTAATTTTGGATTTTTGGGGATTTTATGTTTTAATGATTGTATGTATGAATTGAAAGTATGGGTGAGAGCTACTGAGTGAATTCAGAGAATTAGGTGAGGTTAATTTGTATTTTTTTACAAACCCTAATTTTGCTGATTTGGGGGAATTTTGGGGTTTGAACTGTATGTATAAATAGGGGACTTTGGGTGTTGTAGAGAGTATGCCTGGATTAGCCAGTGTGTCAATTAGGTTTAGTTTTAGATTTCTTTGTTTTCCAATTTCAACTTATGCTTCACTGTTTAGTTCTTAGGTTTTGTTTAAATGTTAGTTTCTTCAATTAAATATCAGTTTCATCATGTGAATGTATTTTTCATGTTATGTTTGTGTTAAGTTCTATGTATGTATTGTTTCTACACATGATCCTGTAATTCCCCTGTTTAACTCACATGCTCTTATTTTGAGTCTTAATGCTTGACAACCATGAAGACTCCTAACTGCAACATGTTCTAATTCACCACTAGGGTGAGAAGACAACTGAACTTTGTTGGTTAGCCATTTGGGTTAGACCCTGTTGAGCTCAAAACACTTAGGTTAGTGATATTCCAAGGGTTCACTGGCTTGTGATTAGTGGTGCTTTAAACAGACCATTAATGCTAGGAGATAGTAATAATCTAAGGAATGAACAAACCATATTAGTTAGAAACCTAGGAACCTAAATGACCTGTGATTGTTTATGCTTTAATCAGATAGGCAATGCCAGGGGTTAATCTAAGGATTTTAGGTAGTTAACTAGCCACATGACAGGGATGTAACCAAGGTGAACTAGCTAGGTGAAGGAGAATTCTCATCCATCTCCATACACTTCATTCCCATCCACAATTTCTCTCCCATGTTCTGTTTTGGTTAAGTTTTTCTTATTCATTGCCACTGTTTTTTCTTTGTTCCTTTGTCATTGTCATTCACTGCTTCTTTGGTTTACTGTCACTTGTTTCTTCACTTCATTACACACCCAAGTCTCTGTGGTTCGACCCGTACTTGCACATTTGCCACTTTCGACACCGTGCACTTGCGGTTATAATTTGTAGGACCTTTTAGAAGCCTACCACGAAGCATAAAGTCACTTAACTTTAGAGTTAGATCAAAATATTTAGTCATCTTTCCGCTCTTCCTTGGAATGTACAAACACTTTTTTTTTTGTGAATAAGACATTGCATTGAAAACTAGAACTCTGGGAGAGTCACGGTTACATAAAAAGTAGAGCCATCTAATATGGGGGTTATGAGACTCGCAATATTAGATTTATCTACTAAGAGTTGATTTTTACTACAAATAGGTGGGATCTTTTCCCATTCTAAGCCGTTTGTTAAACTTCTAGCAAATTTGGATATACTATCAACCATTTGATTTCCAGATCTAGGGACAAAGACAAATCCCAAAAAATTGTTGCAAAGATTTCCTAGTCTATGAGCTTCTTGCATATAAGCTTTGGCTCTCCAAGAAATGTCTGCATTCTGACCATTAATGTAGTTAAAAAGGCTTTCACAATCCCCCTCAATACTGAAACTCTGTATCTGTTTCTCATTAGCCCAAACTGCTGTTTGCCATACTCCTATAGCTTCTTCTTCTTGTGGGTTGAGGCCTGTTGCAAGTCCTGCCTTCCCTCCTTCACAGTCTCCTGTTTCATTTCTCAGAATAAAAGCATAAGTAGAAGTTAAAGATTCAACATTCTAAGTAGCATCAACATTAAATTTCAGTTTTCCTGTACTAGGTGCTTTCCATTTAAAGTTGATTTTCTTTTTCTGTGGGTGATTTAGGGACTTTCTTTTTTTGGTGGACCAGAACTGAATAAGTATTTCTAAGTTTAATTGAGAAGTGTCTTTAGTCTTAGCTTCAAAGATTTTATTATATCTCTCCTTCCAGATGAACCACATCTTTGTGAGTAAATTTTCCAAGAGAATGTCTTTCCTAGGATTTCTCAACCAGGTTTTACAGAGGTCTAAAATTGTATTAGACTGATCTAAGTTCAAAGAAACAGGGTTAGGGGAAGAACTCCAAATAGAAGAAGCATAGGGACAATGAAAGAGGATATGTTCAGTGGTTTCAATATCATTATTACACATAGTACACATAGGAGAAATATATGTAACTTTACCATAAAGTTTAGCATTAGTAGGCAGAGAATCTTGAAGGCATTTCCAAAGAAAGAGTTTAATTCTCTCAGAGACATTAAGACTCCAGAGAGATTTCCAAAAGGATTCAGGAAGAGATAGACTAGTAATATCCACACCATTTTCATTTAATTTTTCATACATTGACTTAACAGTGAAATCTCCTGATTTAGTTAGAGTCCATCTTAATTGATCTTTCCTAAGGGTATGATGGGAGTCTCTGAAGAGACGTATTTGCAAAATTTCATTAGCAATGTTACTAGGGAAAGATGAACAGATAAGGGTAGCATTCCAAGTGGCTGTTTCATAAATAATTAGATCAGAAACTTTAACAAGATGATTATTGCTAGTATTTTTAAGATTCAGTAAAGTGTGTTTTAAACCAGGGATCCAATTTTCTTCCCATATATTGATATCTTGGCCATTACCTACTTCCCAAATACTATACTTGTATACTAAGTCTAGGCCTTGCTTTATACATTTCCAGGTCCAAGAACTTCTAGAGTTCACTTTAGTCCTAAAAGGTGATTTATTCCTAAAGTATTTTGGTCCTAGAGTTTTGACCCATAAGGCATTAGGTTCTTTTAATAACCTCCAAGCTACCTTAGCTATCATTGCTAGATTAAATTTCCTTGCATCTCTAAAACCAAGTCCACCTTTAAGAATAGGCTTGCAGAGATTTGGCCAAGCTTTGGGACAGAAGCCCTTTCCTCCAGCCTCTTTTCCCCACTAAAAATCTCTTTGTAAGACATTTATTGTACTAGTTATTGTTTTTGGTAGAACAAAACAGCCCATTAAGTAGGTTGGGATACTGGAAAGCACTGCTCTATTAAAGACAGATCTACAAGGTTGCGCAAGAACAAGATTTTTCCATCCTCTTGATTTAGATTCCATTATTTCTAAAATATGGGTGAAAGTTTTTATTTTAGATTTCTCCATAAACAAGGGAGCTCCTAAATATGGGTCTTTAAGATTGATATGTTTTATTTTTAAAAGCTTGGATATCATCCTTTAATGTTTAGGTTCAACTTTCTTACTAAATAAAACTCCTGATTTTTCAAAGTTAATAACTTGTCCTGAGACTTTACTAAAAGTTGCTGTTGTATCTAAAAGATTTCTAAATTCCACTAGGTCAGCTTTGACAAAGAGAAGACAATCATCAGCAAAAAACAGATGAGATATGGGTTCACTTTTAGGAGTTATTTTGACTCCATGTAGAACTTTGTTTTGTTCTTGCTTAAGAAGGAGTTTAGAAAAAATTTCCATACAAATAATAAAAAAGATAAGGGGATAATGGGTCACCCTGTCTTAATCCTCTAGAATGTTTAAAGAACTCTCCAGGGCTACCATTTAGGAGCACAACAATAGACGAAGTTGAAATGCATTGTTCTATTATATTACACACCTCTTTATTGAAACCAAAGGTTTTAAGAGCTTTTAAGAGAAAACTCCAATTAACCCTATCAAAAGCTTTGGACATATCTATTTTGATACCTAGACCTCCAATTTTAACTTTTCTCTTTTTAAAGGAATGAATGATCTCATGAGAAACAATGATATTGTCTGAGATTTGTCTAGATGAAAAAAAAGGCAGATTGAAAAGGGGATATATTTTTTTCTAGTGTTGGTTTGATTCTATTTGCCAATAGTTTGGCTATGACTTTATAGATGGTGTTACAAAGTCCTATAGTTCTGAATTGACTAGGTTTTTTAGAATTTTTAATTTTAGGGATCAGGAAGAGATGGGTTATATTTAAGTCAGGGTTCATAGTTTTTTCTTTGAAGAAGTTTTGGATAGTTTCTGTAACTTGGGTACCTACCAGATGCCAGTTATGGATGAAAAACTAACAGGGAAGCCATCAGGGCCTGGAGATTTATTAAGTTTCATATTTTTGAGGACCAATAAGATTTCCTCTTTAGAAGGAATAGCTAGAATTCTATCATTATCTGAAATGGAGACTGCAACACTAATATCAGAAAAAATGGGGTCAGAAATTTCAATTTCAGTTGAAGGTTCACAAAAAATAGATTGAAAATGTGAAGTTAAAATATTATGAATTTCCTTCATATCCTTAAAAGTTTGATTTTGATCGTTAGTGATACTTTGTATAGTATTCCATTTCCTCATTCTCAAGGTTATTGTGTGAAAATATTTGGTATTTCTTTCCCCTAAATTGATTATGTTATCCCTTGATTGTTGTTTAGCTATTGCCTCTTGGGTGTCATACAAGATTTCTAATTCTTTTAGCTTATCTTTAATTATCTTTTGTTGATGAAGCGTGACTCTCTGGGATTGTAATCTTTCAATATCTTTAAGGATATTATTTTTTTTTTGAAAGGAAGGCCAAAAATGTTTTTTTCCAATCAGCAAGATTTGTTCCTAGTTGTTTTAGATTATGAACAAGACTAGTTGATGCATCTAAATCAGGATGTTCACTCCAAGATCCCTGAATAACCTGGAGACAAGATAAGTCTTTTAACCATGTATCATAAAATTTAAAAACTCAATCAGCTTTTGAGAAATTAGAGTCTAAAGTTAGAACAATAGGGCAGTGATCTGAACCTACTGCTGCTAAATGTGTAAGCGAAGCATTTTGGAATTGATTATGCCATTCTGCATTAATTGCTGCCCTGTCTAGCCTTTCCTTAATGTTTTTGTTTCCTTCCCTATGATTATCCCAAGTGTAGTCATTACCTGTATAACCTAGATCATATAAGCCTGATCTTTCTAGAAAATTAGCGTAGTATTCACTATTTGTTTTATTGAAAGGTGCACCACCTAATTTTTCTGTTTGATTAAAAATAATGTTAAAATCTCCAATAACTATCCAAGGCATTGTTCTTTGAGCGACTTGTTTGCTAATTTCTTCTAAGAAATCCCAAGCTATATTCCTATTCCATGGGTAAGGGCTGCCATAAAAGCAGGTAAGAATCCATTGTTCATTTTCTAAGGAAGATTTGACAATAATGTTTATCATGTTAATGTTCCATTGTACTATTTCAAAGTGAAATCCATCTACCCAAGCTACCACTAGACCACCTGCAGTTCCTATGGAGTCGACAATATGATAATTTGGGTAGGAAGAAACTAATCTTTTTACCAATTGCCTTTGGTTTTTTGTTTCAGAAAGAAACATGATTTCTGGTTTTTCTTTATGAAGCAAATTGGACAGGTGATTTTGAGTTAAAGGATTTCTACATCCTTGGATATTCCAGGCAAGGACTTTCATGGTAAAAGACAAAGAGGACCAAGAAATCAATAATCTTTAAAATAAGAAGCAAGCAGAGACAAGCAAATTAAAGCAATTAAGGAAGCATAGAATTCACAATTAAAATAAGCAAAGACAGATCAATTAGTGTAAATAAGAAGGGCAAAGCAGAAATCAGTAAATAAGGGTAAGAATTATGTAATGAAATTTAAAGAGAGGTACCCGTGTCTCTTCCGTCTGCATTGAAGGGACTAGCTGTGGGAAAGGGATTGGATGATAAGTACTTGTACTTGCTTTATGTTCAGCTATGTTTGATCCGTATTGATTAATTGTAAAAGATTTTCCTTCCTGAGAGGGAAATGAACAAAGTAGTTCAGAAGATGAGGAGGAGATAAATTCCGAGACTGAGACCTTGAAGGAAGATTTTGGCTGAGTTACAGGAGTTTGAAAAGATGATGCAATGCAAAAGTTATGATCAATTCAAGAAGAAGAGCCAATCAAATTGCTCATAGGCAGAGAAGGGGAAATTATGGATTCCAAAGTATCCCTCCCCAAAATAGGAGAAGAGAAGGAAAGTCTTCTGTTTACCCCCAAAAGATTGTCACTATTAGACCTAGAGGACGAGTTCGAAGAATGAACAGAAATAGCTGTATCATGTTCGGAACCCACCTCAAGAATAGCAATAGCAGCTGGTTCCGATTCCCCTATGACTCGGAACGTTTCCGAGTTAGCGGATCAGAACGAATCGTCATCAGAAGACGACAACGGGATATAGTTTTCTGGCAGGTTAAAAGGAAAGGTTCTTTTACCCAGAACAGAGGAAGAAGCAAGATGCATTTCTTCATCAGAAGATGCAGACTCAGTAATAATGAAGGGACCTAAAACATCATAGGAATTAATTGCTGGTGGTTGGACTAAAGGTGTTTTTCTATGAAGGTTTTCATGACTGTCATCTCTCAGTGCAGGTTCTTCATCGACGTAAGTTCTGAAAATGTCATGGAATGTTTCTCGTACTCCAGGTTGGTTTAAATATTCTTGCACTGGTACAGGAACTCAGTATGATCGAAATTATCTTTAGGGTTCCAAACTTGGACTAACACATCATTTAACCAATTCATGTCGTCACTAGGATAAGGAGAATGAATTGAGATGTCATAAATGTCTTCCAGAGGTCTTCCCTGAAGTACAGCGCAATTACCTATTTTGTGTCCTAACCTAAGGCAATGAGAGCAGAATTTCGAGGGGAGGTTAATTAAGTAGAAGTAGATGGAAGTAACAGGAAAGTGCCCTACCTTAACCAAAAGATGATGAATGAGAGGTTTTTCAATATTGACCCAGAGTAGGAATCTTGACTTACAGTCTGATGTCTCATCTCCTCGACAAATCCTAGAGACATGGCTTACTTTGCTTGTTATTATCCCTAGCATTTCCTCACTGCGATGTTCATATTTGGCATTTGAAATAGAAGCCCAAATAGGAATTTCTTTTACTAAGTCTGTAGAGATTTTCATTCCTTGATAAGTTGTTGTGGCTGCAAGCACATTGCCAAAGGGTACCAAGGACCATTAGAAGAAATCCAGTGAAAATCTTCTTCGTTTCTAAAGGTGATGATAAAAAGGTTTGGGTCTACCTCCCTAATCTGAAAAACTATCTGGTTCCCCCAAAAATTGTTTAGTGCGCCTCTTACTTCCCATTGATGAAGGTAATCAGTTCAAAAAACTCTAGCTAGGATACTATGTTGTTTGATACCGTAGTCTCTAATAAAGGAAGGTGGAGTAAGTAGAAGACCGATATTACTATGGTTTGCTAGTCGCTGAGCTAAAGAAAGACCACTACGATGTTTGTAAAGATTAAAGGGTTCACCCATTGCAAGAAGAAAGAAGAGAAATGAGAAACATAGACAAAGGCAAGAAGCAGGGCGTTTAAATAAGAAAGGGAATACATAGGCCAAAAGAGCATCAGAACCAACAAAAGCAATACCGATGAATGGTACTATAATCGAAAAAAAAAGACACCTAAAACAAGCCCAATGGGTAAATGACATCAGCAAAGAAACCGAAACTGAGGTACGATGAAGATCATTCTTTTAGATCTTTATTATTATTATTATTATTATTTTTAAAAATTATTATTAATAGATATAATTACATGAAACTAGTTGGAAGCCTAACAAGCTAAGCTCCAACGACATACTACTACATTAATTGAACAGGTTGTTGTGTTAACCTACCAGCGAGCCTCATGAGTAACCTTGCCAAGGGGAGCCGAAGCGGATTGGGGGGGGGGGGGCGAGATTGTGTCACAAGGGGGCAAACTAACACTACCTTCCATGTTAATTCCTGCAATATTACGCCATTGGGGACTCGAACCTGGGACCTCCTAGAACGCATCAAATTTTGGGAAGCGGGGATGACCAGCTGAGTTAGGGCCCGTATCCTAACACTACGATGTTTATTATTATTATTATTATTATTTTTATTTTTTTTTAATTTTTTCCATTAATGGGAGAACGATGATTACATGAAACTAGTTGGAAGCCTAACAAGCTAGGCTCCAACGACATACTACTACATTAATTGAACAGGTTGATGTGCTAGCCTACCAGCGGGCCTCATGGGTAACCTTGCCAAGGGGAGCCGAAACGGCGGACTGGGGGGCGAGATTGTGGCACAAGGGGGGCAAGCTAACAACACCTTCCATGTTAATTCCTGCAATGTTACGCCATCGAAGACTCGAACCTGGGACTTCCTGGAACGCATCACCTTTGAAGAACGGGGTTGACCAGCTGAGTTAGGGCCCGTTATTATTATTATTATTATTATTTTTAAATAGTTTCGTGAAAACCCAGATTAAGAAATTCAAAAATGTTTAAATAAACAAAAGTTAAGACTTTCAAAACCTAACCCATATAGTCTCAAAACACACAATGGCTAAGAAGCTATAGGACTAAACGAAAACCTAAAGAAGCAGGGCAGCAGTAAGATGTCCCGTACATTAGAAGGATTAGGTTCTATATGAGGTCTTTCAAGAGCTTTTAATGCACCTAACGGCTGAGCCAAAGAAAAGAAAGAGAAGGCAAAGGATGATAAAGCGGACCTAGTCATACTAATAGGTAACTATAAACTGACTTTCCCTTTCTACATTTTTTTCAGATGCAGCTTCCTGTTGTTGTTACGAAATCTCATTAATTTTACCTTTAAAAAAAAGAAGATACCGAAATGAAAATAAATCCCAACGAATTCAATGTGGAACTAACTGACGGTAAGAATAATATATCTATGGTACATCTCTCCTACAGAGGTAATATCATTTCGTCGAAAGGTCGACGCGTGATCCTATCCCGAATTTTGCTCAAGGGTGGAAAGAGTCAGCCAAATCTTTTAGGATACGGCTAGGGCTGTTCATGGTCGGTTTTGGTTCGGTTTCTCGCCAAACCAAAACCGAAACCAATATTATTGGTTTCTAAAAATTTAAACCAAACCAATCCATTAACCATTGGTTTGGTTTCCAAATGGTTCCAGTTGGTTTCGGTTTGTCCCAGTGGTTTTTGGTTAACCAATAATTATGTCAAACCAAAAAAAAAATACACAAATTTACAGATAAAAAAATCGTAGTTGCCGATAGTATTGGTTTACACAAATATACATACAAAAAAAAGTCAAGAATAGTGTAAGCTTACTCTAATTCTAGAGATCAAAAGAAGATATATAATATATCTTAATTTAGTTATTGACAAATAAAAAAGAAGGAAGACGGGAAGAAAAAAGTCGAGTAGCAGCAGCTGTTGTTGGGGGTGGAGAAGGAGAAAGAGAAAGAGTGAGAGTATCATAATGAAATATTATATTTAGGGTTTCTATTTATCCTCTAAATCAATGGGTAGAATCTAATACTTTTAAATCGACGGTAGAAACTAAGTTTAAAAATTAATCGGTTCCCCAATGGTTTTTGGTTCGGTTTTCAGGTCAAACCAAAACCAAACCAGTAATGTCGGTTTTTCAACTTTTTTTACCAAACCAATCCAAATCTAAATGGTTTGGTTCGGTTTCTTGCTTATTGGTCTGGTTCGGTCGGTTTCCAACGGTTAACCGACACCATGTTCAGCCCTAGATACGGCATTCAAGAACAAATTCAAAAGCATCAAAATGTTTTCTTAGATATGAGTAAAAAAATCTCCGTCCTTATATATAGAGTGGGATTGCATGAATTTTTGGTAATCAGTTTAGATGAGGGTCATTTTGAATTTAAAATAACGCGCCTTTCAAAGGCCAAAAATGGTGCCTTTCCAAAAAAAACCTACGTGTATTTTTGATTTGGTGTTAAATATTTTGATTGGGTGGGGTCCGGCTTCGCCTTGTCCCGTTCCTTAGAGCATCTCCAATGTAAGTTTCTCAAACTCCTATACTATAGGCCACATAGGATTTTTCCACATTTTATAAAAAAAACTTTTCCAACGGAGATGTGAAGGAGGGTGTGAGGATGACGTGGTGAGTTAGTTATTACCACAACCTCTAGTCCATCCTCTAGTTTCAGAGATTCTTCTCGAGGATGTGATAAATCCTAGTCACATATTTTAACCAATCAAAATAAAGTTAAACCAACACAAAATAACAAATAAAAGTAAAGGAAATATTTCAACCAATCAAATAAATCCAAATGGATTATAAAACATCTGTCATTCGAGATAATTTTTCTTAAATTCCTAAATTGTAGGAAATTTTTGAGTTTAGGTTTTAAAAGGATGTCTATCTGCACCATCCACGTAGGACACACACCACAATTCATTGGAGATGTTCTTAGAGCATCTCCAACTGAAGGTGCAAAAAATCCTACGCGGATTTATTATTAAGTCCTTTTATTTATGGGGTCTATCCAGGGAGCAAATTTAGGACCTTATTCCTAAAAAATTATCTCCAACAGTTAGAGATTTTTATTCCTTAGAATTAATTATTAAAAGAGAAAACATGACGTGGAGGTGCATCCGAAGGTGTAGTTAACACTTTCTTCAAGACCTTCTTATTTAGTATGGCACCCCTCCTAGTTTATAGGACCTAATGTTGGAGATGGTTTTAGTTAATATGGGGGTCTAAAATCTTATGTGTCGCATAAAAATAAAATTATAACCCTCTGTTGGAGATGCTCTTAGGATTTTTGATTTGGTGTGGCTCGGATTCGCCTCGCCCCGTCGTGTATTTTTTATTTGGTGTTAAATTTCTGATTGGGTGTGACTCGGCTTCGCCTCGCCCCGTAGAATTTTTGATTTGGTGTCGCGGGACTTCACCTTGCCCCATTGTGTTGCATTTTTGATTGGGTATGGCTCGGCTTCTCTTCTCCCCGTTCCTTAGGATTTTTGATTTGGTGTGGCTCAGCTTCGCCTCTCCCCGTCGTGCATTTTTTATTTGCTGTCGCGGGGATTCGCCTTGCCCCGTCGTGTTGCATTATTGATCGGGGTATGGCTCGGCTTTGCCTCACCCCGTCGTGTATTTTTGATTTGGTGTTGAATTTTTGATTTTGATGTGGCTCGGCTACTCCTAACCCTATCGCGATATATTTTTGATTTGGTGCGACCGGCTTTGCCTCGTCCTATCGTGCATTTTGGATTTGGTGTCGCGGGGCTTCACCCTGCCCCTTTGCGACGCATTTTTGATTTGGTGTGGCTCGACTTCACCTCGCTCTCGTCCCCACGCATTTTTTATTTGGTGTGGCGTGGCTTTGCTCGCCCCACCAGGACGTTTAAGATTTTTAGTTTGGTATGGCTGGGCACAAAGCATTTTGGATTTGGTGTGGCGTAATCTTTGAACATCGTCACAATACGAAGCTAATTTCAAAGAATATAGTTTGCCTCAATTAATTTAGGAGCTCACCCTTCCCATTTGTAGTACATAAATAATGGTTTTGCCACCTTCTCCATCATACTTGACGGTGAAGATTATGAATTCTCCCAAAGAAAGGTAAACCAACATATCAACAGGAATGAACATGAAATAATAGACTCAAGTTACCATAACTTTGAAAAGTGTAAATACTTGTGCTTATGTTAAAATTATAAATAAATCAAAGTCTTAACTTCATCATCAAAATTTGAAATCTCTGACAAATATTATAAAAAAGTAACAAAACTAAGCCACTGAGTATAAAATATAAATGACACCACAAACTGCAAGGTAATGATTCAACTTTCCAGAGTGGCATTGCACTCCAGCAGGTAACAACACGATACCAACTTTCGCTGGCAATACTTCATCATTTCGATCATCCTCTAAAATAGGAACTATTGACCTTGCTCCAAAAGAACAAACAATAATGCGACAACCTAAGTAGGTTGGGACAATCTTGGATCAGGTATCCTTTCTTTCAAGGGGCGTCCACTCATTCTGAATGAATGATGTGTTAGGACTTTGTTCAGTACATGGCTGTTGATAGTTGCAGTAGTTGTAGTGTCTGCAAGAGGTCTTTTTTGCATTGCGGATGCCGTTCCAGCCTCAGTGCGTCAGTCTACAGTCTTCTCCAGTCGCGCATCTATACAATTTCTTCAATCGTCATTGCTTGTTTTCCCGTAATCACCACCCAATGTTCTGAATATATGGTAAATGAACTATTTTAGTCAGAAACGGTAAATGAACAATTTTCCAAAGTCTGGATCAAAAGCATATCGGAATGTCCATATCAAAGCAGTGGAGCTTCTTAATTTCGACCTTATCCTCACTCACATGCTATGCTGGATTTAAATTGCCAAACCTAAACTTTTTAAGTGTCGCAATCTTTTGTTTTTTACATTCCAATAGACTCAAGTGTTTCTATGAGTGTTGAAACTATGTTCCTAATATATCTAGAAAAATTATCGATAGTCTTGCTGCGATATGCCTTAATATAAGGGAGTCATCTGATCTATAGAATATAGCCTATCACATTATCACATCAGAAATGAGACTTCCCATTCAGTTTGTGTTGCAGGTTGTCAATTGTATTGCACAGTTTTATTTAATGGATTTCATAATCCAAGAAAGTTTCCAACTTCCCTATCAACATAGGATGGTTAATAGGCTTTAGATCCACATATTGGCATAGGTATTCTTCTGAACTTGTGAAACTAAAGTGGGTTCCCAATTTCCCTGGATTTATAAATTATAAAAACTCTTCTTGGAGCCGAGACCATGAAATGTAAGTGATCCAGGAAGGGACAAACTAAATTTTAAAATAGTTCGCTGAAAATCAAATTCATACCTGAATACTATCATTCGTAGCAGAAGTAACTGGGGGATACATTTGGATGCAACGTTTTCAGTAGGGGACTTTCTCCTTCAATGGTATAATCAGACAAACCAACTTGTACCTGCATAAGCATATGTAGACATTTTAAGATCAATTCTAATATTAATAATTATCCCAACAGTGACTAATTTTTTCTACATGGGCTATTTGAGTACTTAAACACAGCTGTGATTTGCATTATTTGAGTTTATGCTCTTAGAATGCATCAGCGAATATTTAACATATATGCATAATGAAATGAATTCGCATAACCTTGGGAATTCCTTGAGATACTTTTTGATTGGAATTAACCGTTGTTAATCTTTTATCTCGATCAAAAATATTGTAATTTTTCTACACCTTCCCCCAAAAATGACCTTATAACATGAAACATTAGCTCCCAATTACGCCTAACTGTACATGTAAAATACACTAAATAGGCGGGGAACTGGCCCGTTCTACAGTATATGAGTTATGGGTTTAATCCAGATATGACCCAAATTAAAGAACCTGGAAAAGATTCAGCTCGAACCACTGAGATTTTCTTTCACTGGAGTACTAATTATGTAGATTAAATTTCACAAAGGACTTTAACATCCTGAAAAGTCTCTCTCTTTTCAAGTTCTTTGCAGGCTACAAATTCCCCCCAATAACGGTTTCAACAATCTCAAGACAGACGTGAAAAGTAACCTGAAGACAGGTCCATGGACACCCATATGTCCCATAGCCCATAACCTGTTACCAATAGGCAGTCGATGGGTTTGGAGACATATGGATTGACATGAATCCAGCATTTTCTCATGATCTTGATGATATCCCCTAGAGACATCTGTTGATTTCCAGAGCACTGATGCAATTAGCCAGTGATTTATGGTAGAGAGCCTCTACAGTTTGCTATTAAATCAGTAAGAGAAGTAACAGACTTCCAAAGACATAAAAAACGTGCCATGAGAGGAACAATCACAATGCGCCAAAGACTGCATCAAACAAATCAACGAAGGAATTAATTTAGTATCTTTGGGGCCAAATGATGACATAAACCCAGCAAAAAGCAAAGAGACAGGCGAATGAAGACAATGCTTATACAGTATCCGCTAAGCGTGAAAAGTAGAGAATTTCCTACTTTACTCAGCTTCCTTATGTTATGAAAAGAAAAATATTAACTCCATGAAATATCTAAAGTTACCTGATCAAGGATCTTAACACGAAAAGAATATTGCTTGTGTAAAAGAAGAGAGAAAAGGTGAGCACAGACAGAGAGAGATTTGTATGCAACTCTGTATCTTGATCTAAAAGGAACCAACAACATTTTAGTCATGGATTCTTAAAACGATTCAAAAACAACATTGAGTTAAGCTAGGAAAAGGTGAGAAAACTTCACCTGCACCAATCCTGGCTTGCATTAATAATTCCCAAGAGAAAATGGATCAGACGTATTCATACCTCCTTCATTAAAATAAAAAACCAAAGTATTCATACCTCCTTCATTAAAATAAAAACCCAAAGTGTTAGAATACGCGCATCCAACTCAAAACCATTTGGAAATGAGTGGAGCGGCCCTTCCGTATTATATTTTAAGTTCATTATGCGAAAGCTAGGGATATTTGTTCTTTCACACCCTCCCTCACGTGTAAGGCCAGTCACTCGGCCTGAAACATGGACCTACGCACGTGTGGGTCTTGGATGTGCAGGTGACATCGGTCACGGTCCACCCCACGTACAGGTCATACGAGTGACCAGTCATTCGGTCACGGGTGTACATATGTCCACTCGGGTCACGACGGCTACTAATTTGGCCTACACTCCGCGTATGGGACCTAGCTCTGATACCATGTTAAAGTCTGCGGGCATCCAACTCAAAACCAATTGGAAATGAGTGGAGCGGCCCTTCCATATTATATTTT
Organism: Papaver somniferum; assembly: GCF_003573695.1. NCBI lineage: Eukaryota > Viridiplantae > Streptophyta > Magnoliopsida > Ranunculales > Papaveraceae > Papaver > Papaver somniferum. The sequence goes on from NC_039366.1 coordinate 32,265,933, forward strand.
AAGTTCATTATGTGGAAGCTAGGGATATTTGTCCTTTCACACCCTCCCTCACGTGTAAGGCCAGTCACTCGGCCTAACACGTGGACCTACGCACGTGTGGGTCTTGGGTGTGCAGGTGACATCGGTCACGGTCCACCCCACGTGCAGGTCATACGAGTGACCAGTCATTCGGTCACGGGTGTGCATATGTCCACTCGGGTCAGGACGGCTACTAATTCGGCCTACACCCCGCGTATGTGACCTAGCTCTGATACCATGTTAAAGTCTGCGGGCATCCAACTCAATACCAATTGGAAATGAGTGGAGCAGGCCCTTCCATATTATATTTTAAGTTCATTATGCGGAAACTAGGAATGTGGGATTATTTATCCTTTCACACAAAGTATTAACTAAACAAAATCACAACATATATATATATATATATGCACTATGTAATGAGAGAAACTGGGACTAAAGACAACTAATTACCATGAAATATTAACTGTGTTACGTATGTGCGACTTAAACAGTTAAGAGTTAATATGGCATCTTTACTGAGTAATGAAATAGTAATGTTAATATGGCGTCTTTGCGTAATAATAAAACATCAATAAGCTTTAAAGCAAATGGGAACAGATGTGGATTTCTTATTTCGTGATCACTGGCAATGGGATCTCAATGAATACCAAAAGGTCTTCTTTCAAAGCTCTACCATGGATAACTAAAAAAATCAAGAAACCACATAGCACAAATCTATATCATGGTTTCAATGTCAAGATGTGTTGAAACAGAAAGGAATAAATATGGCTTGATTACATATTTCTTTTTAAAAAGGGCTAATTTAGCCAGTTGATTAATGTTAAGATGTAGTAAAGGCCTCAAGCATTAAAAAAATAACATGTATTGAACCTAAATCCACCATTTGGTACATCAGGCACTTAATGAACAAAGGATTAAGAGTGTAATTGTTATATGTGCAGATCCCTGCCTAATCCATCATTGCTTAGTTTGTTTGCATGATCTTTATGCCGATCTCCTGCAAAAACATATATGCAGTGGATACCTTGTACAGGCTTCCAAGTGACCTAAACGATGATGACCACTATATTTGGAAGGACTGCAATGTACCTTATTCATGCTTTGTCGACCATATAAAAGTTGTCCTGGAACTTCTGTTTCTGCTCATAAAGGCTTCTGATACCAGTTAAATTGATAAAGCTAATAAGCTTAAATGAGAAGATTAAGAACATCAACATATTAGAATTGTAGATGAGAAATTCTAAGCGGATGCACTGAATACCTCAATTGAAGCCCCTTACATCATTGAATTGCCACTTCCTGCTATTACAAACAAAGAATAGCTCTTATCTACTTTCAGATTCAACTAAAATTAGAAAAAAAAATCTTAATAATAGGAAAAAACAGAAACCCTAGCTATAATCTTTACTGGAATTTGTAATTGACTGCTAATACTTTTATACCATGGAACTTATCCCATGGTAATTGTGTGTGCTTCCTATGTGGCAACACAAACAAGACATCCCCGATCTGTTGTTCTTTTAAATTATGGAGAAAAAAAAATCCATCTCCAACGGTATTGCATGTAACCTCTTCATTTAATTAGTATAATTTATATTTTTCATAATTAAGATTTTGCTAAAGCTAAAAATAGTTAGTTAATATATTAAAGTCAATTCAAATAATTAATTAAAAGATGACTAGGATGGTAGACAATGTCAAGGGGAATTTCTAAAACTTGACATTCTCCTTGACATTGTCTACCCAAAGTCATCTATACATTAGTTTAAGACATCATGGTTGGAGAATGATTTTAGAGAAAATGGATGTATATCCTAGGTGGATTTTGACATTTATCTCCACACACATGTCATTGGAGAAACTCTAAACTCCATCAATCTACAGAATATGAGAAAGAGAAGTTTCTTTTTGCGGCAGTTCAAGTTTTTTTTTTTTTTTTTTAGGTTTTCTTTATTTAAATTCTAATTTTTTTCTGGCTTGATTGGGGTATACCCAATAAGACAAAATGTGGTCACTATGAAGTAAAACCAAGCCACCCCTTAACCTTGTTTTTTCTAAATGGCTAAAATGCCCCCACAATGATTAGCACTAATTTAATTAAAATGATTAGATTAGTTAGATTAGTTAGTTGATTTATAAGTTGGGTTTTAGAAATAATTAGAGAGAGAAGTAGAATGAAGTAGTAGTGGAAGTTTTTTTTTTTTTTGGGGGGGGGGGGGGGGTGGGGGGGGGGGGGAAGTTAGGGTTTTTGAGAAATTTGTGATATGACTGATATGAGTGATTCAAATCCTGATTTAGAAGTGGGGGAGTCTTCTAACTTTCCTCCTACAGATGAGTACTTGTATGATGATCTACTAGACCATGATCAAATGGATTACATGCATGACCCTCACTTTTATTTTCTTCAAACTCATGATGGGTATGGAAGTGATGAATGTATTGAGCCAAACAAAGAATCTAATGACCAAGAAGAAGAGAATGGAGCTGCAAGTAATCAGGTAGATAACCTACGTGGTGAACATTGTGATTTTTCCATGCAAATGATCGATTTTGTTTGTTTTTTTTCACTTTTGCTTCCCAGGGTCGGCAAGGTCGACGCTTGTCGATCATGCCGACCGTAAAGTCCGGCGTGGTTTGTATTTGAAAAATGTGCCGACTTTTCATGAGCAGTATCATGCCGGCAGGGTAGAAAATTTACACCATGCCGATTTTCAGTTTTACAACACAGGAGCCGTTACTTGAAAATGCTTAAGACGACATTTTCAAGTTTTCAAACCTTGTCGGCTCTACTCTGGTCGGCACTGTTAAATTTTTCTTGCGTGCCGGCTTTTTGTAGTCGGCAGGATTTGATATGCCGACCTTGGTAATACAATGAGATGAGTGATACATATCAACTAACTTGAAAATGCTTAAGCCGGCATTTTCAAGTTTTCAAACCTTGCCGGCTCTAGTCTGGTCGGCATTGTTAAATCTTTCTTACGTGCCAGCTGTTTGTAGTCGGTAGGGTTTTATATGTCGACCTTGCCGACCTTGGTAATACATATCAACTAACTTTTGATGTTTTGTAGATTGTTGCATTGATACCGATGACGGATCAGCCTCAAGCTCAGAAAATTAGGGGTCCCGATACTTCCGAACATTATGCTAATGATTTGGAATGGAAAGAAAAAGACGACGAGATAAATTGGATTGTTGAGAAAGCCAAAAAGAAGATGTGCGTTCTAGTGAAAAACACCCAACAAAAATCTACGCGGTTTGAAATGGTATGAGAGTGTTATGGATCGCCGGACGAAAGTCACAAGAAAAAGGGTTATGTATATGATAAGAAGACCACTAGGGTGTACAAGATGAAGTCAAAGAAGTGTGGATGCCCATTCAAGATTATTTTTGGGAGGAACAAAGACACCGATGATACGTGGAGAATGACTAGATTTGATGTTGGTTGGCATAACCATAAAGATCCGGAAACTCTTTTTGGGCATTGTCAAGTTGCCAAGTTGAAACCGCACGAGTTCGAACAAGTAAGAACAAGTTGGGGAATTAAACCAAGTAAGCTCCTTAGTAAGTTCAAGAGGGATGACCCGCATAAACTTTCTTCATTGTCTACAATTTTTTCGGCCAAGGAAACTATTAAAAGAATTGAATGGGATGGAAGAAAGGTGATGGAAGAATCACAAATACAACTACACGGTGAGACACCATGAGTCATCGGAGGGGATGGTGGATCGTATTTTTCTTGTGCATCCCGATATAATTCAATTGGCGCGTTGCTTTTACCAAGTTTTGTTCATGGATTGTACTTATAAGACGAATAGGTACAACATGCCTTTGTTGAACATTGTTGGAAAAACCTCGGATAATCAATCGTTCACGGTGGCATGGTGTTTTATGGATCGTGAGAAGGATGATAGCTATATTTAGGCATTGGAAACTTTGAAGCTTCTCTACCACGAAGACGAGATTCCCGGGGTTATAGTTACCGACAATGAGAAAGCAATAATGAACGCCGTGAGGATAGTCTTTTCCAATGCAGAAAATTTCCTTTGCACATGGCATATACAATGCAATCTTAGAAAGAATTGTAGAAGTCATATCCAAAAACCGAAGGCAAAGAAAGGAACTAAGCGTGAAAAAGAGGAAGATGAACGTCTTAGCAAACTAACTAAAGAGGAGTGAGAGAAGGAGAAAGATAAAGAAGACGAAGAATGGAAAGAATGTGAGATTAAGTTTGGGTTATTCATGAAAGCGTGGGATAAGGTGGTTTGGTCGATGAGTGTTGCAAGATATGAGATAAACTTGAATGAGTTCGAGGATGATTGGGGAACTAATTACCCCAAAGTAGTGGAATATTTCAAGAAACAATGGTTGAGACCACACAAAGAGAGGTTTGTGTATGCTTTTACTTACGACTATAAACATTTCAAACTTGAATCCACAAGTATGGTACAGCAAGCTCATGGGAGACTAAAAGGTATACTTTTGACAAGTCAAAATGGGATTGTGACGCTGTAACATGCTATCCATGAGTACACTAATAATGATATCGACAAGATAAAAAAGCAATTCCAAGAAAGTAGCTTCCGTAAGTTGAAGGAGTTTAAGGAGGATGATTGGTTGCTTGTTGGTATACATAGAAACGTCTCGCATTGGGCAATACGTTTTATAATGAAACATCTCGCTTTGTTTAAAAAGCATAATAAGCATGACGACCCGAGCACTCCTTGTAAGTGTAGGATAATGAAGGCTATCGGACTTCCATGTCTTCATATGCTTGATAGGTATAAAACTCTCATTCCTCTTGATGATATCGATCCTTATTGGAAGCAATTATCTTTCAAACCGGCTCCAAGAGAAGATACCGGTGAAGAGTTTGGCGACATGGAACTTGGGAGAATAATCCTTGAAAAGTACCCCAAGTTGAATAGGTTGGACAAGCAAACTATGAAGCACAAGTTGATGCCGATTGTTTACCCTTTTATGGAAGAACTTCAAGAATCGGCGAAACAAGATCCAACGGGTAGACCACCTACCATAAAGACGAAGGCGAAAGAAAGAGAACAAATTAAAGAGTATTTGACTACAAAATGCGATCAATCCGAAAGGGATCAAATTAAAGAGTATTTGAGTACAAAGTGCGATCAATCCGAAAGGGAACAAATTAAAGAGCATTTGAGTACAAAGTGCGATCCATCCGGACATGTTTATAACGAGGCGCAATACAAGGAGGAGCCGGCTAAAAAGAAAAGAGGTCGTCTGCGGAAAGAAACAACTACACCAACGGTTTCAAACTTGAATCCAAATAACACTCCACTTCTTGAGAGTCAAGCAAGTGTGTAATTTGTTGGAAAGAAAAGGGGTCGGCCAAGGAAGGATTCAACTACACGAACGGTCTCAAACTTGAATCCAAATGGCACTCTACCTCTTGAGAGTCAAGCAAGCCAATGAGATGTTGCGAAGAAAAGAGGTCGTCCAAGGAAGGTAGTACAACCGGTGTTACAAGAGTATCGCGTAAAACTCCCTCCAATTATTCAAGAGTTCGTTATTGGTATCGACGACGTCCCAAAAGATGGAAATTGTGGGTTTCACGTTGTCTCGCAACAATTGGGACACCTAAGTGGAGCGGTTGAGGAGAATCTCACCCAATGCCAATACATAAGAAAGAAGATGGCCGCCCGACTAGAAAAGAACAAGAAGTTTCATATCTCAATGATGCTAGAAGGATCCATGGAGGACAAAGAAGCAACTTTTAAAGATTTGCTAACTAGTATTAAAGGCCCGGAGGGAAATTCACCGGTCAAATGGGAGAATTGGATGAGAATGTCGGAGTGTGGCCATCTATTGGCGGATACGTGGAATTGCGTGCTACATCTTTTTAGTAAGGGACTATCTATAGCATTTGCACCGAAACATGCGGTTTTCGTGGAGCAACTAAAGCATAGAAGAATTGTCATGGCTTTGGTGGATAAAAATCATTTTATTGGTCTACAAATCAACAAGGAATGTCCTTTACCTCCTCTTTGTAGGTTTAGTTTTTGGGAGAAGTTCACAAACAACAAGAGCAAGGAATGGGTGAAACTTTATGAGGACAACATGCTCCTTTGGAATGTTTTAGATGAGTCTAGGGAATGTCCCATAGATTTTACTAAAGGAGGTTCAATAGATTTGAATAAACTCCCTCCAATAGATTTGAGTGGTGAGTGATTATGATTAGGTAATAAGAAATCTTTTTGTGTAATGTAATTTTGAGTACTACACAAAACATTCGTACTTTTTGGAGTAATTTTGTAATCGCATGCGTGTTTTGTGTAATGTACTTTGGAGTGCTACAAATGAATGAAATGGATGTGTTTTTTTTTGTGTATACTCATTTGGTCGGCATTGTATGCATGACAGCATAGGAAAAGCTGCCTGGGACGGTCGGCAAGGTCTTGGTTTTGCCAGGTTGCCGGCTTTTATTCGGTCGGCATGGTTTATGAGGATAACCATGCCGACAAAGAACTCCCTCAAAAAAAGTTGTTCCTGGATGTTATCTTCTATTATATCCGGCAAGGTGGATTAGGAGAACCCTGTCGACCGTATATACGCCGGCATCCTTTATGAGGATAACCATGCCGACCAGAAAAGAAAAGAAAAGTTGTTCCTGGATGTTCTCTTCTATTATAGTCGGCAGTGGTTTTTAGTATATCCCTGCCGTCGGTTGTGTAACCGGCATGGTTTGTAAACAGATAAGTGCCGACTATTAAGCCGCCGACAAGCTTTTAGTTTAGTACAATGCCGACTATACATCGGATACACACCTTAGAATCTTAATTAGAGCATACAAACCTTAATTAAATCATACAAGCGTTAAAAACTTAACCCTAACACATTTGGGACATATATAGTATCTTTTTCCGGTACACAATTTCTTAGGAGATGTAATTAGCTTCATCTTACCATCGCAACATGGATCCGTGCATGGTACAAGGTTGATTTTAGAAACTTCATCTTCATACGGGGCTAAGCGCTCATCTATCCAATAGAAAAACCCACAACAAGTGCATTTTGAAGCATACAACTGATATACACCTCATATTGCAGCTTTCATGAGAAATAAGAATCCCTTACAACCTTCAATAGTGCATTTGCTTCCTTGAAGATGAAGTTGAGAATGCCTTTATAATAAAAACACACCTAATATCTTGATTTTGAAATTTATAGCCGTTGAGCATTCAATGGCTTGTACTTTGTACCTAAAAAGTGCAACTAACATTTACGTCGGCGAGGTCTAGATTTCAAACCATGCCGACCACCACTCCCTAACAGCATTGTGGCATATAAAGTCTGGTATGGCCGGAAGGGTCGAGCTTACAAACCATGCCGACTTACTGCAACTCTAATGCTATCTAAAACTGCACAAAAAAGATTAAGTTCTAAAGCAACTGAAACTGAAAATTAACATAAGCTTAACAAGTCTAAAACCAAAACCTAACAGTTCAAAACATAAGGTAATAGTTCAAACCACAATCTAAGTTTCTAAACCAAGTGAAACATAATAAAGTTTAAGAATTTCATGGATCCTTCTTGTTGTTGTTATCTTCCTCCACATCAGTAGCTTCTTCACCATCACTAGCTTTTTCAGCAGCATCAGCTTTTGCTTTTCCCTTACTGGAGCTATGTAGTCACGGTCCTCATTGTAATAAGGGTTCACTCCAGAAAAGTCACATGCCCTGAAAAAAGTCCTTGGATCAACCTCCTCTTCTTCCTCCTCTGATGATGTGCATTCTTGATAGTTGAGGGGATTGCTAGGACTATCCATAAACCTTAATAATTCTTCAGGATCTTCCTTACCCCTCAGAAGTAACTTTCTTACAGGGAAATTCTTTTCAGTTTCATCTTTAGGATCTTTTAAATTGGGATAAACTGCGTCAATAAATTGTAATAACTCTTCTGCATTGTTAACAAGACAAGGGGTGTCTTCTATTTTTGCCTCTGGGAACCTAAAAAATACACAAATAAGAGATATGAAAATTCTAAACATTGAAACATGGTTCTGGTAATACAACCGGCAGGGTAGAGAATATATACATTGCCGACCAATACGTAGCCGACATGGTAATAACCATTCACCAAGCCGACCAAAACACAGCTGGTAGGGTCTTATTCAATAAAGATGCTGGCTATAACAAATGAAAATCAAGTTTCTGTGACCTAAAGTCGGCATGGTACAAGTATAAGACAATGCCGGCTAGATGTAAGCCGACAGGGTTTGTTAATATACCCTGCCGGCCCTGGTTATTGTCTAACAATCGCCATGGCTACTATGAAAAGTTGGTAGGTTATTTATCTTAATACCATGCCGGCTATTACAAAACAACAACCGTCTGCATTGTTTTAAACTATCGACCTTGCCGGCCAAAAACCCTGAAAATCATAATTTTCCATTTCTAACCTAATATAACAATCAAAAAACACTAAACAATAATGGGTTTGAGTTTAGATATCACTTACAGTCTTCTTTTCACCGGTGTAGGGTTTTTTTCAACATTCTTAGGGATTGGATTTTCGGGTTTGCTAGTTCCAACTTTTTCCTTACCTTTTCCCTCTGATTTGGATCTTCTCATGTTACCTGTTGAATCTCTCTTGCTACTGGATCGAACCATTTTTTGTAGAATATCAAAATTGAAAATTTTGGTTGATTTTGGTTGATGGAATAAGATGAAGGAAGGAGAAGAGGAGAGGGATTAAATAAGATAGATTAGAGGAAGATTAATCAGTTTTTAGTTTTTAAGTTTAGGATTTAATGTTAGGTTAATTAATGCAGGGGTACTAAAGTAACTTCATCCTGTTTTGACCTCCCCTTAGTAAGGGAACATGTCCATTTAAATTTGGGTATACCCCAATTAGTTTGAGTATACCCCAATCTCGCTAGTTTTTTTTTCATATAAATCAAATTACAGAACCTTTGGTTGGCAGTCGAGAAAAAAGCTGAGCACCAACCCATTTCTGAATAACAACACCCAACCTATGGAAAATAAAACTACCTAAACCACTTCCATCGTCATTGTTAACTAAACAATTCTTCAGACGCTTGAAAAAACAAATAAAATCTTCATTAAGCTCCCCTAATGTAGTAAAAGATAATACACCCAAACCATGACCATGAGAACCACATTCAGACAAATATTTAGTACGTTTGTGAAATTGCTCTCGAGATAGACTGGCCTGGGATAAAGGCACGAACTCCATCACCAGTAAAGGGTGATACACCTGTGACATCAAGACACACATCTTGGTCGTTTTCTTTTGTTTGCAGCAATTTTTTTTTCTATTTTTCCACAGAATATTTGACGGAAATTTGAAGCCAATAAAGAAAATTTCTTTGCAATTTGGTGAGGAGAGAGAAGTTTGGAGCAATTTGGTGAGGTGGGTGGTGTTCACTTTTAACGTAAGGGGAAGTTTCCGTCACCGTGCGACGTGGGGTCTCATATGACTTAGGATTTTAAAGGAGTTAGATGCAGAAATAAAATAAAACACTAGGATAAGAAGCCTTGACATGCTTAAATCAATATTATCATTGATAAGTTTTTTGTTTATGTAGAATAGTTTCACCATGAAATATACTTTCATACAAAATTAAGATGTATTATTATGCATAAATAATGTATATTTGTTTGAATTTTAATTAATTATTTGGGTGAAGTAGCTACACGCAGTCGTTGGATATAAGTTTAAAAGAAATTAAAACATAAAATTGGTCAAAAAGATCAATTGCAACAAATCCTGGGTGAAATATATTCTTAGGTTTAGATACTGTTTATATAGCCAAAAAACAGAGAAATATTGTTCATTTAGCCAAAATGGATATTTGATCCAGAATCTTTTTTATTTATTAACCTGAAAAGACAAATATGTCCCTATCTTCTTCAAATAACTACTAGACTTAAGAAGAACAAAGTAATCAAACAAAAACAGAGTATTTCATTGCAGATCAAATAAAAACAGAGTAAAAATAACAGAGTACTTAATTGCTCTGTTTTACGAATTAAAATAGAGAAAAAAACAGAGTGCATGAAATAGAGTGCGTGAAACAGAGCAAAACAGAGTGCTTGAAACACAGCAAAAAACAGAGTGCGTGAAACACTGCAGATCCTTCATCTCTGCCTCATGCCAACCACAATTTCCATCACCTGCACATCTGTAATGTCATCTCCTGCATCATTCCATTGCAATATCAACCAGTCCACCTGACACTTCACTAGAACCAGTTTCTCCATCATCGAAACACCACCACCACTACCCATTAACTACATTACTGCCACCAGATCCAACAACTGCAGCTGCAACTAATAGCAGTACCTGCATCATTCAAATAAACAATGTTAGATAGATACAATAACAACAATTGCTTAATTTTGCAAGTGCAACTGAAATTTCTGTTCTAACTCACAATAAGAGATGGCCTATATAGTATTCATTTCCAACATAAGTGAAACACTCTTTAGCAGAGTTTGCATTTCATTCATTAATCCAAACAAATAATACTCCTTTAAATACAATCTATACTAATCTCACAATTGTCAATTCCTCCCCATTCATCAACTGGCATAATTGTTTTCGGCACGACATTCTTAATATCAGCACAAGACGTAATCAGATACATTAAGCAATAAATACATCACACACCTGGTTATATCTAGCGGTGCGACTATTATTCCAACTTTAGTTTCAGTAATAAACACAGGATGTACCTGTGTACGTCAAGAAATAGTACAGGATGGCATGTACTTTCCCATCTATCTGTTCTTTTTCTTCGCATAAGTTGAGACTATACTTTTTAAAATAAGAAAATTAGTAAGGCTTATGTAATTGTCAAAAGAGATTATACTGTTATTGCATTATCAGTGAAACAAAATCCAACACATTGCAAAACATAATGAATCTGGTTTCATCCTAGCCTAAATATCAATGAAACCAAATTTAAAACAGGATGTAACTGGTTTCATCCTAGTTTAAACAAGGGTGAAAACAAATTCAAAATTTTTTAAAACATGATGAAACTGGTTTCATCCCTGCCTAAATATCGATGACCACCAAATTTAAAACAGGATGTAACTGGTTTCATCCAAGCCTAATTTAAACATGGGTGAAAACTGATTAATTTTTTTTAAAACATGATGTAACTGGTTTCATCACAGCCTTAATATGGGTGAAAACAAATACAACCCAATTTAAAACATGATGTAACTGGTTTCATCCCTGCCTAAATATCGATGAAACCAAATTTAAAACGGGATGTAACTGGTTTCATCCAAGCTTAATTTAAACATGGGTGAAAACCAATTAAATTTTTTAAAAAAAATGATGTAACTGGTTTCATCCAAGTTTAAATATGGGTGAAAACAAATACAACCCAATTTAAAAACATGATGTAGCTGGTTTCATCACAAAATTAATTTGAATAACTTCAAATGGACATTTCTATTCCAACATCAAAACAAACAAAACACACCCCAATTAGACAACTGAATAAGAAAGGAAGAAACATAACAAAAAAAAAGGGCAAAAAAGGTGGTACCTTGACACTGATACCACATCTAATACACAGCTCCTCAGAGATGTAAGCAATCTTTCCAGCTACAGTAACCTCAATACACAGTTTCTCTGTTGAAAACCCAAGTTAGGAAATTGAAAACCAAAACCCTAAATTACAAGGATTTAATAATTCATAATAAGCCCAAAATCCGATTGAAAACAAAGATTTGTTCAATTAGGGTTAGCAGAAGATGGAGAAACTGATTTCTGATAGTGTTGATTTTCACTGTAGATGGTGAGAGACGTTGATGGTGGGTATGAGAAGATACATAAACCGATTTGAGAAGACCCCAAATTCTTATTGTTGATGGTGAGAGACGTTGACTGTGGATGGTTATGGAAATGGTGGAGAATGGGATCGAGAAATTGATGAGTTCTGGTAATAAAATCATGAAAAACAATCAGGATCTAGAAACTTACCAGTGAAATTGATGGAAGAAATCAATGGATTCGGTGGAGAGCAGTTGAAGAAGGGTTTTGGAGATAATTGATGGTGGTGCCGGTAGTGGTGATGAAATCTTTTTGAAGAGAGATTTTGATTTTTCCACGGTGGTGATGGCGGAGATGGATAACGAGATGTTTCTGGTAGAGGGTGGCAGAATTTTTGAGAAGATGAAGATGAAGGCATTTTTTAGTTTTTTTGAAGAAAGAAGAAAAACGTGTCGAGTTATAGGTGGACGTGGCAGGGTAGTTGTGTCCATTTCACACAAAAGATTCTTTTGGACATTTGACCCAGACTGAAAGCTTACAAGTCCATATGGCCCAGGAAACACACAATTTTGGCTATATAGCCCGTTTTCTGAAATTAAAAAGGATGGATTGAGATATGTTAGAATCACTAAAAAGAAGAACACTATTTTCCACAATCGGCTAGGTCGAACATAAATTTCCAAGCCATAGATGTGTTTGTTCTTCGCAATGGTAAAACGAACTCAAATACGATAAGGATAAATTCATACAACCTAGCCGTGGATGGGTAACGTTCTTCGTATATTTTCCCACGGCTAAAACAAACCCATATATAAACTAGGTCGGATATATTATGCCTAGTCGTATTTTTAGTTTATTCTTCATATAGTTTGTCTACGTGGGGGGAAATAAAATATTTGCATAAACTTACCAATAGATCAGTCTTTATCTTACGAGTTTTCATCATTTTTAAATTGGAATCGGCTAGCTCGTCATTACTTTCCTAGCCAATTATGTATGATTTCTTCATCAATGAAGAACACAATCACAATCCGCTAAGTTTTTAATTTATCAACCTAGCCGTTTGCGGTGGGTTGAGAGGATCACTTATAACTCTTTTCCTTATAGCCTGTTTGGCAACCCCTCAGAAGTTGCTTTTTTGCTTTTATAAGCCAATAAGTAGAAAGTTAGGTTGGCTAGAAAATTTAATTCGACTTACAGAAGTTAGTAGAAGTAAAAAAAAGCACTTTTCGGAGAAGAAAAGTTTTTTTGCTTCTTGCTTCTTAGAGAAGTTGCTTCTCCTCGATTTTGGTGCGACACATTCTCTTTCCTCCTCGTCTTTTTCTGTTTTTTTCCTTCCCCGTGATAGTTCTTGCTAAGAGCAAGAAGATATTGAGTTCGTCTTCGTGATCTTCTCTTCTCATGGTCATGCACTAAGCTATTTCTATATGGTGAGAACATATAAAAGGGTCTGATTATGATCTAATGATTCTAATTAAGCCTTTTGTTTTTGGAAAAACGATAAGACGTGGTTGGATTTGTTTTATAATCTAATCTGTTTTATGATCAGATTTGTTTTTGATGTCTAGAGAATCAGGACATTCATTGTACATTTTTTTCTTATTTAATTTTTCCGATTCTTCATACTCTCAAGCCATAGAAATTAGATGGACATTCCACAATGGTCTGATCTAATTTTGATGTTCTCGTGATCACAATGGACATGTATTTATGCATTCTCAACTTTTAGTGGCGACTCTTGATTTTGTTCTGAAATACAAAGAAATTATAGAATTTGATAAAATTAAGGAACATTTGCTCTGAATTTTGTTACTTGCCAAACTAGCTTAATTGCTTAATGACTTGAAAGCAAGGTGTTTGCCATACAAGCTTCTGCAAAATTTGACCCTCCAAAAGTTATTCTCCAAAAGTTATTTCTACTTTTTCAAGAAACACTTCTGACTTCTGCTTCTGTATCCAAACAAGCTTTTACTTTGTAGTGATAAACAAAAAACATTCTAGCGATTCTGATAGGATTTTCATTTTTAAAGAAAATTTTATTCTTTCTTTTAGAAATTTATAACTCTAAATCTAATTCTTAACCACAAACTATAATTTAAATATCACTAATTTAATCTAACAGTTAACACTCAACTAATTAAATTTATTAAAAATAAATAAATAAAAACAGTTTAGCCATTATATAAAATATATTTAGATAAAATATTACGAGGTTTACTTCTAAATATCTCTATTTCATCTTATATTGCAACCTTTTAAAGTTCCGCTACAGACCTGTAATTAAATTTAATAAGGTTAAAATAGGGTTCTTATCATGTATCAAATGAGTCTTGAATTTGCTGATCACATTTGTCTTAAAATGATATATCAAAAAACCAACTAACATTTTAATGTAAAATCTTCGTGACAAAACATCAATTTGTTGATCCTGCTTTCTGAGGCCGACCTTCCTTGTACATGTTAGTCCTTTCAAGGAAATCTGATAAAATCAAAAAATACACTAGGAAAATTAGGATGGTTCCTGTGCAAGAATGACATGCATAAACCTTTTAAAACCAAATTGTTAAGGATTGTGTCCGTTCACATAAACCCTTTCAATTAAAGTTTGAACCATTTGGGAATCTGACTCCTCATGAATTATTGTGAATGGACGTGGCTCTTCGTGAAAATATTTCTCCTAGAGTCACCTTTGAACCTATATAAACCTCGCATATTCTCCATTGTATGAATGGTACTCTTAGAGTAGAAGAAATAACACTATAAATTTTATAGTTTGCATATTGTCTTCAAGAGTTAAAACGAAGAGTTTGTGCTACATCTATTCGCGTTCAATATTTGGTGATCCTCGAAGTACTGCGATGAACACCAAAAATATTGTTGAATGCTGGAGCCATACACTACAACAACATTAAGTACATGACATTAAATGTCTTAAGTAAAAAAATCACTCGCCTCAATACACCAAGTAATATTGCTTAAGTTTTGTTTAGATTGATCATCTCTTTCGATTCCTCTGCTCTTGTTTTTCTGTTTTAGTAACCAATAACCTAGTATTACGTGGGTTGTAATACTAGATGAAGACCATTGTTAGAATATTATAATGAACTGAGGGAAATAATACTAGAATTATATTGTTGTTGAAATCGATAACAAAGATCCTCCAATAATCTTAAAACTTATATCCAGGAAATGTTCTTCCTACTCGAGTTTTTTTAATAAAAAATCTTCACCATCTTCTCAAGTCCTTCTTAATGTAAAAGTATTATAACGTGTTTGGATGCATACTCAGAAGTTACTTTTTGATTTCTAGAAGTCAAAAAGTAAAAAGTCAGTTTGGATATAGAAATTTAAAACGACTTCTAAAAATCAAAAAGCAAAATTTTGTGAAAAAATATGTTTGCTTCTGACTTCTATTTCTAACTTAGACTTCTGGAGAAGCAGAAGCTAAAAGCAAATTTGTATTCAAACGCTAGAAACAATTAAGCAAAAAGTTCATTCTACGAATCACGACAGCTACACCAACGACATGAAAAACACCTTTTCTTTCGAAAGAATATTCATTCAGTCAAGCTGCATTTAAGAAGTTCACCTATCACGTATGCCAAGAATCGAGAACCGAAGCTCGTTTTCCAGTAACAAGTACCAGGTCGAGCGAAGATAAACCGCAGAACGATCTTATCTCCAGAGATGCGGCTAAAGTTTTTACACCGGCTGCCTGCAGGCCTAGGCGCAACCCACCCATTGGTAGGAATAATCCTTAACACATTCCATTTCGTGTTGTGATGAACAGGGAGTGAGCACACCGCTCTAGTTGGGTTTACGTATTCACGATCGTTAGAGTAACATATTCACTTTATCCCTGCCCAGAAAGCAGAGCGAGTCTGTCAACTGGTGATTTTACAAGTTCGCATGATAAAGGTATGACCATCGTCTAAGTTGACCCTGATGACTGGCCCGTACACATGAACAACACGGATGCATCAACCATAAAAAACCTCAAAAAACAAGGGTGTTTCAGTCAATTTATACAAAGCCCAACATAGGGTCCATAATCAATCTTTGTGGGACCAACCAAAAAATCTAACGGTCATCAACTCTGATACACCAGTTATCTCTTCCAGCAAACATAAAAGCCTCTTCCGCAGTTACTGAGTCTCCATCTCATAGTCCACCACCGTTTATTAAAATCCAACGGCGTATAATAATCCACATCATCATCTTCTTCTTTCTTCTTCTCTGCTCCTTCGATATATAAAGATTTCGTTTTCTTCTTCGTCTCTTTCTTTTTTTTCTCCCCTGTAGTGTCCCTTTTCTCTTATTTCTAGGGTTTCCGATATTTACAGACCACGACTTCGTAAAATTCGATGGTTTCTCACTCATTCTCAGAGTGAAAATAATTTCTCTCAAAAAACTTGATTTTGGTTACACTGGCCGGTGGTGGCGATTCAATTTGGAAGTGGCGAAATTAGGTAATATTTGTTTTGCATTGTTAATTTTTATGGGATTTTAGGGTTAGGGTTTTGATTTTTTTTGTTTGTTTGATTTTTTTTGGTGTGAATTTACTGTTCGTGGTGTTTCTGGTTGTTTCGATTGTTATCTATCTGCATTGTTACTTGAATTGGAAGTGTGTAATTAGGGTTTGAGAAATTTTTGTTCTTGTTTTTTGTTGATAGGGTTTTGGTTGGGGAGAAGGAATTGTTACTGTGGTGGTGATTAATTAATGGCTATAGTGAAAAATAATTTTGGGGTATCAAGATTAGATGAAGAGTTAATAGTAGGAGGTAAAGGGAGTAAAGCTACTGATGGTGATGATGAACAAGACCTTCAGAAAAGAAATTCTGATTCTGATTCTGATTCTGAAGGTACTGGTGGTGAAGATGATGATGATGAGGATGATGATGATGATGACGAGGATGATATGGATGAAGATGAAGATGATATTGATTCAGGAGCGGGTTCTGATGATTTTGATTTGTCAGAATTGGGTGAAATTGGGGAGGAGTTTTGTCAAGTTGGGGATAATAGCTGTAGTGTACCTTATGAGTTATATGATCTTAAGGATTTGGGGGAGATTTTATCAGTTGATGTTTGGAATGAATTGCTTACTGAAGAGGAGCGTTTTAGTTTAGCGGAGTACTTGCCTGATATGGACCAAGATACGTTTATTCGTACTCTGAAGGAGCTCTTTTCAGGGAATAATTTTCATTTTGGGAATCCTGTTGCTAAGTTGTTTGATTTGTTGAAGGGGGGATTATGTCAGCCGAGAGTTAAAATGTATCGGCAAGGTTTACATTTCTTGCAAAAGCGTGAACATTACCATCGCTTGCGCAAGTATCAGAATTCTATGGTTGGTAATTGTGTCCATATGAGAGATGCTTGGAGCAACTGTAAGGGTTATAGTATGCAGGAAAAGCTTCGGGTTCTTAGCATAAGGAGAAGTCAGAAGACTTGTGTATGAAAATATGCAAGGTGTTGGAGGGGAGATTGATGGATCACATGAAGGTTTATTGGCTAGAGGACAGAAGGACATTCGAGTTGGTTCAAGGATGGGATCTCGAGCAATGCATCCAGCAATAGTGGGCCAATCTTCAAGGGATTGGGCAATGATGAAACATGGGAAACAAAATCATAAAGGGAATTTCAAGTTTGCTGGATCCAAAAATATATCAGCGAAGGACATAATGGGAAGCTCTCAAATTCATCAAGGATTGGGGACAAAATCTAGACCAAACAGCTCGAAATCAGCTCTTCCTTGGCAAGATACTGCATTATTGAAGTATGATTTGGAACCTTCTCATAGTAGGAGAGGTCAAATAAGAAGTGAGAATGAGCTGGAAGAGCCATCTTATGATATGAGTCTGCTGAGAGACCACAGTGCCACTCGTGCTGGTACAATGGCTAAATCAAAATATGGAAGAAAGCAAGAGTTTCTGAAAAGTGAAGATTACTACGGCAGTGAAAGGTATGCAGATTCTCTTTCGTCCTTGAAGAATCAAAATTCAAATTTACATGCCAGAAACAGACCTATTAATTCGATGGCAGACATGGAGATGTTAAGGGGAAGACCGGTAGGTGATAGAAATCTTTATGATTATCCATTTCGAGATGCTGGAAAAAACCCAAAGTATCTGGACAAGTTCCAGCTATCTGCACTTGAAGATCAGATGAATGTGGGGAAAGATCGAGCTCTGCCTTTAAAAGGAATGCCAGTTGATTGGCCTGATGAAAGTCCAGCCTTTCGGCATAGTAATCCACAAGGAGCTTTCTCTAGGAACCAACCAGTAAAATTTGATGGTTGGGATGCGAGACCTAAGAAACCGAATGTGGGTCAAGAGCTTCGTACCAGTAAGCACAATCTAACTCCTTTCCCTAAAGGTAAATCTTACATAGTTCCAACTCAGACAATCTACCCACCAGATTATAGAGGCAAAACATTCCAAACAGGAGGAGGTAAGATGAGTTCCATCCGAAATGGAGGGTTGGATATGGAAGATCCCAGACACTTTAATAGGCACACTCAATCTCAAAGTGAAGAAACACAATCAGACTCCTCAGATCAAGATGACGATGATGAAGAAGAAGAGTATAATCCCCTTAAGAAGAAGTTGGGTTATGGTGGCCGCCCTACTACCGCCAAACCTGATAAGATCACGAGGAAAGGTAAGGAGTTCGCACAGTCTCTCAACTACTCGTCCAAAAAGGTTATGGACATTGGTGAACAGATGTACATGCCAGAGTTTCCATTGTCTTCTTCAGGGAGAAGTACGGATAAGATGTTGAGCCCCAATTTCCCACATAATCATGCTGCCAGCTCTTTGCAGGAAAGTGTTTTTCCTGGATCAGTTAAGCTATCTGATGATGGAAAGCTGACCAATAAATCAATGAAGAATGGCCACATGCTAGTTGATCCTGCTGAAAGGATGCAAATCCCAATGTCAAAGGTCTTGCATGCGGAAAAAAAGAGAAAAGGGAAAGTGGATTATGACAATTCCGTGTCTCAGCCAAAATACACGGAAGAGTACACAGATGAAAAGGATGGCAAAATCATTAGTAAATCAGGAAAGAAAGGTATAAAGACTGAAGCTCTTGAAAACCCGGAAATGTCACTGGTAAGGTGTAATACAGTTTCAAAGAAACGGAAAGGAAAGGCTGATTTGACGTACATGGAGGGGTTAGATGGAACTGATTACTCACAATGTGGTCCCGGCCAGCAGACTGATGATCCTTCTTCCTTGAAGAAACGGGGAAGAAGGCAAGTTGAAGCTCAAAATTCTCCTTCTATGGTGGTTTCCGAGGCACTTGTTCCAGATAGAGAAGTTGCAGATATAGAGCCAGAAGCTAAACCAGTAAAGAAACCATATGTTCCAATCACTCCTACTGTTCACACTGGCTTTTCATTCTCTATCGTGCATCTCCTTACAGCGATTCGTCTCGCTATGGTTACTCCGGTTCCAGATGATGGCTCACAAATTGGTAATCTTCAGGTGAAGACAGAGGCTGGTGGTAGCGGGGATCCAGAAAATGCAGGGTCGAAGAACTTACCAGCTCTCACTGTTCAAGAGATTGTCAGCCGTGTAAAATCAAACCCTGGGGATCCTTGTATTCTCGAGACACAGGAGCCACTTCAAGATTTAGTCAGAGGGGTTTTGAAGATATTTTCATCTAAAACAGCACCTCTAGGGGCAAAGTCTTGGAAAGCATTGGTGGTTTATGAAAAAACTACAAAAAGCTGGTCCTGGATTGGGCCAGTTTTACCCACTAGCTCTTCGGACCCAGACATAGCAAAAGAGGAGACTTCTCCCGAGGCTTGGGGTCTTCCTCATAAGATGCTTGTGAAGTTGGTTGATTCGTTTGCTAACTGGTTGAAAAGTGGTCAAGAAACCCTGCAGCAAATTGGAAGCCTACCTCCACCTCCTATGGCTCTGATGCAACCTGTTTTGGATGAAAAGGAAAGGTTTAGGGACTTGAGAGCTCAGAAGAGTCTCACAACCATTAGCCCTAATTCTGAAGAAGTGAGGGCATATTTTCGGCGGGAGGAAGTACTAAGATATTTAGTTCCTGACAGAGCCTTTTCTTACACAGCTGCTGATGGTAAGAAAACCACTGTTGCTCCACTGAGGAGGTGTGGTGGTAAACCAACGTCAAAGGCCAGAGATCACTTTATGCTTAAAATTGATAGGCCGCCTCATGTCACGATTCTTTGTCTTGTCAGAGATGCAGCTGCTAGACTGCCTGGAGGTATTGGCACAAGAGCAGATGTTTGTACCCTTATACGAGACTCGCAGTACGTTGTTGAAGATGTTGGTGATGCACAAGTTAACCAGGTCGTTAGTGGAGCGCTGGACCGTCTGCATTATGAACGCGATCCTTGTGTACTGTTTGATGGAGATAGGAAGTTATGGGTTTACATGCATAGAAATAGGGAAGAAGAAGACTTTGATGATGATGGTACCGCGTCTACGAAGAAATGGAAGAGGCAAAGAAAAGATCCTGCAGAAGAATCAGGAGCTGTACCTGGTGCTTTTCTTGGTGCAGGAGAGCAAAATAGTCTTGCGTCTGATCTCAATCTCGATCAACTGTCCATGGGTGTAGACGATAGAATGGAAGTCATGTATAATAAAGATCTGAGGCCATCAGGTGTGGAGAAGTCTGAGTCATTTGTTCTCTCAGGTCAAAGTGACCATCAGGGTCAACCAGTGGCTTGGGGTTTGATTCCTCTGCAAGAGAACAAAATGGTGTGTCAAGAAAACACAACAACCGAGGTGTTGGATGATGGTACTTTTAACAGAGAAAGGACTGTTGGCGGGCTCATAAGTGCAAGCTTATTATGAGTACTTAGAGGAATACATGATTTAGGAGAAAGCATCATGCCTTATTTGTCCTGGTACGTTTTTGTTTCCTTGTGGTTGTTAATTTTATTTCAACTGCTATTCTTTTTACTGCTGACGTATGGACGTATAATGAATCACTATAACTTTAACTGCTGACCTTTGGATATATAATGGCGCTCCTCAATATCTTCTGTTTTATGATTTCATCTCATTGATGTATTTATAGTTTTTTGCAAAATAATAGCTCCTAGAAAATATTTCTGTATCAGTTAGTTTCAGCAAGTTTTCTGTATATTAAAGTCCTTTCTCAATTTTTAATATATATATGGTGTGTCATATGTGGGTTGATAAAGCTGAAAGTGTGTCCACTCTAAGTTTATCACCTGATTGAGAGAGTTGAAATCTGTTCTTCTTGGTATCTGCGGAATCTGTTTGTTTGATCAGAGGGGTTCTACTTTTGCTGCTTGAAGTTCAAAACATCTGTCTATATTTATGTTCTTGTTTTATTAGCCCCTGACAGGGAGAATGAACTTGAGAATAAGTCTCAAGTCCTTTACACTTTTTCAGCATAAGATAGTAGAGGCAAAAATTATTCTCTTCTTGTGCACTTAATCAAAATAAATAAAGGAATATATGCTATCCTCTTTAACAGTAGTAATTCTTAAGGTTGACCTCTGTCTTGCCATAACTCTGGATGGAATACTGATATGATTCATTATTGATGTGCTTTTTTCTTTTACTTTTGGCAGATCCTGATTCCATTAATCTTGCAGAAGACTGTGTACATTAAAGGTGTGGTTGGTCCGTTACAGTTTCAATGTACATATTATAATGTATATTTTTCTCCTTAATTGCGGGATGGTAAAATATCAAGTTCGACCTTGTTGAGGCTCATATGATCTCTCTCTCTCGCTGGCTCTCTTTTCATAGCTCTTGCTTGGCAGCAGCATCTGAAAGTAATTTTTTGTTCCTTCTCTATTTTATTATTTTGAAATTCATGTGAATGCTTTAGTTTTGCAATCTCACTGTTCTTAGTTAGAAATGGAAGTAGCAGTCTTGCTTTATTGTATTCATCTGGTCACAAGCATAATGTTCTTGTGATTTTACACCATAAAAAAGAAAGAAAATAAACAGGTCTACCGGTGATGGTTTTTCCAATTTTTATTTGTTTCAGAATCTTGACTACAGTTTTACATACAAAGAAAAAAAATTCTAGCCGCAGGGTGAACGTGAACATCGAAAAAAATAAAACAAAAAAGTTTATCCAAATTGATTATTCTTTTCATACATAAAAAATAAATAAAAAAACTCTGGTGAACATAAAGATAATCTAAAATGTTTCAAAAAAATAAAATAAAAGAACATAATCTAAGGAGCAACAGCAGCTGATTGAAATTCAGTTTTGCTCCGTCTTTGATCAAAATACTGCGTCTCCATCATCCACTTCATGCACCACACAGGAGTTGCTGCACACGTTGGGCAAACCGCTCTCTCATGAAATAATTTAATGAAGAATATGCAGCTGGTTGGTGGTGGCGTATGAAATTAAGTTTTACACCGTCCTTGATCAAAATACATGTAGTTCTGTCTGCATCATCTACGAGTTTATAATTCTTATACGCTAAACAGAAGTGGCTCCATACGAGGGGCCAATTTACTTCTTGATCTGCAAAATAACTCTCTACAACTTTCTTAACCTGTCTTACAGTTGCGTTTCTCCTGACTTGAATTTTGTACTCATCACCATTCAACTTTACTATTGTTAAATTCACATCCGAAGGCAGCTTTTCGGATGATGCAGCTGATCGTGAAAGAAATCGAACGGGATTCTTCTTAGCGAAATTCATTCTCTCTACTTGGAATGGTTCTCAATTATATATGCTGAGTTTAGATTTTTGCAGAATAGATAGATAGATAGATAGATTGTCTATGAATTGTGTGCTTCTTAGAGAAAGCTATGACATCCTTATATAGGCAGCTTGTAACCCGTGGGATACCAGGATTCGGGGTTCGGATGGGAATCGGAAATCCGTTTGGTAATAGGAAACCAACCCTTACCATTAATTGTCCCAGGTCTTAAACCAATTGTCCTTTTTGTAAGAACGATTTTTTAGGGACCATGATTTTTTTGAGGGGACCATGGTTTTATTAGGCCACCTTCCCTATAGTTATAAGGGTGTTTTAAAGCATTGAAATGACTAACCTACCCTTAATCTAATTTAATTTAAAACCAACCCAATAACCACCTATATATATATATATATATATATAACCACCACCACCTCCTCCCACCATCGCCGATTACCACCACCACCACCTCCGATTATCACCACCACCAACCACCGATTAGCACCACAACCTCCGATTACCACCACCACCAACCACCACCACCACTATTTATACATATATAGCTTAATTTAAAACATTAACAAAAATATTCTCACAAACCCATTACTTGTCATTCGTTTTTGGTTGATAAATGAGAAGTAATTATTAAGATGAGTTGAAAATGGAAATTGCAGAGAGGTTTAATGGAGGGTATTTTTTTTCAGAGAAAAGTTCGGTTATCACGAATTAATTTTTTCTTAACCGAACTCAGAGTTCGGTTGATTCGCAAAAAAATACGTTTAACCGAACTCCTTGTATTAGAATAACACAAGTCCATAAGTTCGGTTCCTTCGCAAAATAAGGATATCACCGAACTTTAGTTTACGAAAATAATGAGAAGTCCACAAGTTCGGTTCGTTCGCAAAAATGTTAAGTTTTCTTTGTAACCGAACTCTACCTTTGAAACTTTGTAACCGAACTCTACCTAATTCGCCAACAAATAAATTTCGTACTAACCGAACGTTTGCCTAATTGCATATATGCATATATAAGCCCAATTCGGTTGATTCGCAAAATATGTTGAAGTTTGCGAACCAACCGAACTTCTAACACTAGGTTATTTTTAACCTGCAGTTCGGTTGGGAACTTGGTTGCGTTGAAGTTTGCGAACTAACCAAACACACAAGATGTACCCAAATAGATTGTTAAGTTCGAAGTTCGGTTACCTACCATTTTATCCTAGGTAACCGAACATTACACTGTACGACCAAAACCTCCATTAACGAGCGAGTTCGGTAACCTGCGTGTTTGGAAAACGTAACCGAACTACACTTTCAGGTGTGTTCGGTTACATGTTCTTTACATATGGTAACCGAACTGGCCCAAATCTACATAAAAAATTTCATTTTTTTTTGAAAGTTTGGAGCATTTCAACCAACATTATCTGAGTTTGAAGCATACCTGGGTACCCAAATACCCTTCCTCCGGTTGTGGTTGGTAAAATCCATCGTTTTTCATGTTTTCCTTCTTCATCTTCTCTAACTTTACTCTCTCAATAATTCTACTTCTTTAAAAAAAAACCATCTGATTTTTTAATCTCACTAATTATCTTTAACTTAATCATCTCACTAATCGTTACACTAACTATTATTAACACTAACTAATCATCACCCAAAATTAATCAGGAGGGTAATTTAGGTATTAATATAAATATCTAGATAAGAGGTGACCTAAATTTACTTCTAATGTCTTTACCCAAAATAAAATCATGGTCCCAAAAAAAACCATGGTCCCCAAAAAATCGTTCTTTTGTAAACCCTTACAATGTTGTCGAGTATATCACCAATTTGGTTCATAAAGCCCAAGATGTTGCAACAGATACATGTAGTAAGCTGTTGACTGATGACTTTCTACATATGATTCGCAAGGATATGTCAAAGCTTCACAGATGTCATGAATTGTTGTCTATAAACGAGGAGCTAAAGCAAGCTAGGAAAGCTTTCGAGGTTGACGAAGACAAGCTTGCATCAACGGACTAATAGAATGGGGTATATCAACACTTTAGCAGTCACTCCGTGAAATATATATTATGCCAATTCATGTTAAACTCATGGGCTCTCATGTTTATTATGCAACTCGACAACATTTCCTTTCAATCTGTAATGCAGGATTGGCACAATGTGTATATATACTTTAAGCCGCCTTCATTTCTTCTATTTTTATCTTTACTTATTCATCTTCACTTATTCTCCCCATTTTAATTTCGGGTGTGTAATTCTTTTATGCCTTTTTTTTATCAATATACAAAATAAATAAGCAAAAAATACAAAATAAATAAGCAAAAAAATAAAAAAGAAGTCTCAAGGAATATTCTTTTTTTCTTTTTGTAAGTAAAAATCCAATCAAAAAGACTAAGAAGATAGCCAGGTTTTAGTTACATATGAAGTAGAGGTATCTAATATCAGGGTGGCCGACCTTTGGAAATTAGATTAAGAAGGGGGAATGGCATTTTCTTCAAAATCATTGGAAAAAACATTTCGCTTTTTTTTGGCAAGAGCGTCTGCCACTTCATTTCCTGTTCTAGGAACAAAAGAAAAACCTAAAAAATTCCTACAAAGAGAAATTTTACAGATCACTTCATCTAAAATTGCCACGATTGTCCACGCTATGTCCGATGTCCGCCTATTAAGATATTTGATTAATACTTCACTCCTTCAATACTAACATCAGTTGGCTGCTTTTCCTCTGCCCATGATACTACTATATGTAAGAGACTTAGAACTTCTACCTCTTGTAGATCTGAACTTTGCATTGCCCCTGCTTTTTCCCTTCAAAGGTACCTGCATTCTTTCTCAAAATTACGACATAACCTGAAGGATTATTCTCTGATACCCATGCAACATCTAAGTTTATCCTTTTATTATTGTTATCGCGTGGAGTCCAGGGTACAATTCTTACTTGTTTCTTTCTAATTTTCTTTTTTATTTCTGTTTTTATCCTTTCTAGTCCAGAAAGCTGTGTGTCTCTGGATTTCTTTTTCTAAGCTTTGAGGGGTTTGAGTAATGCCTTACTGCACCTAACTTTCCATATGAAGCACATTTTTGTGTCTACAAGTTCTAGGGATATTATTGTGTTTGGTTTTGGAAACCACTGTTTACAAATATTAACTGTTTTTGTTGAGCTATCAAAATTATTGATAACCGGGTTAGGACCTGGTTCCCACACTTCCTTGGCAAAACGGCGATGTAGAAAAAAATGTTCTAATGTTTCCTCTTGTTCATTACAGTGGGTACATGAAAATATTTGGCTTACTAGCCAAAGGTGATAAATACTCTGGCACCATGGGATGGGTCATGTGCGTTACTAATATTTTTTTATTTTTTATTATGATTTTTTTTTCCTGAAAGAGGGGCGTTACTAATTTGGCTAGTTTGTACCCTAGTTAGTAAGTTCGCGAATGATTTGCGAATCATTCGCGAATTTTTCCGTATTACGAATTTTACCGTCTTATTCGCGTACGTTTGCAACTCCGAACCCAAGTCGCGTATTATGTGGCATTCCCGGATTATTCGCGAACCGTTCACGAATTTTACGTATTCCGAATGATACGTCCGCTTAATTCGCCATAAATTCTTTAGCTTTTACTTTTCAAAGACTCCATTTTTTGGGCTCTACTGCCTTCCGAGCATACACGACCGAATATTAGACGTGTTGTAATTTTTATGAAACAAAAACGACTGAAGAGATTTAAAGGTGAAGGTGAGAGAGATCTCAAACTCACTAACCAAGCATCTAAATCACCATACGACGTCCTCTTGGATAACTAATGTTGTGTATATTATTGATATCATCATATTAAGTTTATTTTTTCTTTAAATAACTCACACATATGCATAAAAATTGGTCTATGATCTTATAAATACAAATTATTTGTTATATATAGATACCGAATTTTCAGAGCCGAACTCACATTTATAAATCGAATTATACACGTACGTATGCCGTTCCGAATTACTGACGAATCACGTCCCGTTGACCGAATTTTGGACCGAATCTGGATTTTACAAAACCGTATAATACTCGTACGTTTGCCGTTCCGTACGTTTGCCGAATCCCGAATTGCTAACTAGGGTTTGTACTTAAAAGGCCCAAGTCTTTAACCCTCTTAACTTCATTTTGCCCCTTTCTATGTTAATTTATAACGTTTTCCGATGGTAAAAAAATTGTTTCTACTAACAAGCATAATGTTCGTATGATTTTACACCATTTATAAGGGCTGATACCATATTATTAAGGGCCGATGCTATTTCAAATTGGACAAAAAGATCTTAAACAATCCTAACCATTGGATCGGTTAAATGGTATCGGCCTCCAGTAATATTGGTATCAGCTTTTATAAATCGTGGTGATTTTACACCGTAAAAAAGAAAGAGACAGGTCACTTGGATGATGATTTGTCCAAAATGCTATTGTTTCCTGAATCTTGACTACAGTTTTACATACAAAAGCAGAAGTCCAGAAATGTATTCTAGCCGCAAGGGTCAATTATATTGGACGGACGCTCTTAGAACGCTATGGTGAAGAAGGTTACAAAATAATTTTTTCAATTTATTATTATGATTTATTTTTAAAGCATATTTGTTATGATGATGGAATAATCTAAAACAGGAATAACCAAAATAAAAATGCTTCAAAAGAAAAAGAAAAAGAATATCCAAATACTAATACTGTAGATTATATATGTTGTTTGGTTTGAAATAGATCAACACCTTAAAATAAATAAATAAATAAGTCACCCCGGTGAACATAATCTATGGAGCAACAACAGCTGACTGGCGATGGTGCAGAAAATTCAGTATCGTCCATCAGTGGATACTTGTGGCAGTACAAAGATGCTACTCCACACGAATGGTCGTCTGAACGAACAAGTTGCACCTGGTTGGCGATGGTGCACAAAATAGAGCTTTCCTCCATCCTTGATCGGGATGTTTCTGATTCTATCTTTATTGTCTATCAGTTTATATTCCTTGCACACCGATTCGCCGTCTATGAGTTCATAATCCTTATATACCAAACAGAAGTAGTTCCATACGAGAGGCCAACTTACTCCTTTTTCCGCAAAAACATTCTCTACAGCTTTCTTAACCTTCGCTAGAGTTGCGTTTCTGCCGACTTGAATATTGTACTCATCACCATCCAACTTCACTATTGTTAAATTCACAACCAAAGGCAGCTTTTCGGATGATGCAGCTGATCGTGAAAGAAGTCGAACGGGATTCTTCTTAGCGAATTTCATTCTCTCTACTTTAGATAGTTCACAGTGTTGTGGCTTACAAATTTTTGCAGAATAGATGGATTGTCTATGAATTGTGTGCCTCTTAGAGAAAGCTATGACATCCTTATATAGGCAGCTTTGCCGTGGGATATCCGGATTCAGGGTTCCGATGGGAGTCGGACTACCAATTCAGTTTGGTAATATGAAACCAATTAATTTCCTCCTCAAAACCCTTACTGTTTATTGTCCCACATTGTTGACGACCGCAAACGTTATCAATTCCAGGGTCCTATAAAACAGTTTTAACTGCTCAAATATTTAGCGTCTGGTTTAAACCCCAAATATTCTTGCAGCTTTTTGATTCCTGAAACATGAGTAATTCATCAATTGTTCCTTCTGCTCCCTCCTCGAAAGTGAAAGTTGCAACTGCAGCTGCTTGTGATACTTCTTTGAAGCGGAAAAGAGGAATGTTCCAGAAAGATTTGCAACATATTATGTATGGATATGGTGATGACGCTAATTCGCTTCCAGAAACAGTTGCTCTTTTGGAGGACATTGTTGTCGAGTACATCACCGATATGGTTCATAAAGCCCAAGATGTTGCAGCAGATAGAGGTAAGCTCTTGACTGATGACTTTCTACATATGATTCGCAAGGATATGCCAAAGCTTCACAGATGTCATGAATTGTTGTCTATGAACGAGGAGCTAAAGCAAGCTAGGAAAGCTTTCGAGGTGGACGAAGACAAGCTTGCGTCGACAGATTAATAGGAATTGGCCGAGTCGTCACCGATGAGTGACAAACCTAAATTTGTTTTCTGTAATCACGCATGATGCCCGTAAAAAAAAAAAAATATCGGGTTGCTGATTCTCTCTGACGTCTTTGTTTTTAGATAATTTTTTAATCAAATTTTTCGTTGGAGAATTTTAAATCGTTATTTTTAAAATAAATTTCCAGAATTATAATATACATCGAAAAATAATAAAGTTTACAAATTACAACTCTTTAAAGACCAAAGGCAACCTGAACATTTTAGCTTGACTAGTTCATCATACTCCTAGCCTCAACTGAGACACCCGGTGGAACTAAAAGAAGCAGACAAAAAAACATTTACAAACAAAGTCGGTGATCTCGAAGTTGAATTACCAATCCGTTGTAGTCTAGGTGGTTGGGATACTCGGCTCTCACCCGAGAGACCCGGGTTCAATGGAAGTTTTTTCTTTCGACAGATTTTCATTTTTCAGGGGAGGTTCCACTTCCACCAACAGGAAAGGTAAATAATAAAGACAATTGCTATCGCACGCCGTTTTGCGAGAAGCTATGCCGTTCAAGCAGCTTCTTTACCGTTAGATGATCAAATCAACGTTTAGATTTGCATTCAGGAAAGGGCCCACCACTTTCAGAAAAAGATCCACCATTTCTTCTAAAGGGTTCAAGGCTGTTGGATCAGGGTTTTAGTGTGATCTAACGGTAAAGAAGCCACTTGAGCGGGATAGCTTCCCGCAATACGGTGCGAGACAGCACCCCTTAATAATAAATCCTTGAATATTCAGGGGACTTTAGCTAATTAGCTCCAACTGTCGATTGTCTGGAAAGATTCAAGATGGCAAGTATATAAAAGGATTCAATTTAACGAGTAAAGTACTTGAAGAAAATCCGAATAGATTGAAACCAAAACAACAGATTTTCCTTGGTATTATTCTCTCTTTCAGTATGGAGTTTATCAGATTAACTCTGTTAATGGTGTTGGAAAATTGGGTCAAAACTAGAGGATGAAAATAAAATAGAAGAATGGTGTATTCCTGACTTCAAGGAATTTTTGATTCTTTTAGACAATAATTCGACCTTTCCCAATTAATTTGGTGAGTACAACCGGTCGCTCGAATTATGCCTTCAGGATTCAATAAAGCCCTAACACCGTAATCGAACTCAAGGATTGTACTTCCTTCACCCGATCAAGAACACACTGTATAAGGTTCTGATGATGTTATTAGAGAAGAAAAAAATAAATTGATTTTTTCATCGCTACTATACGTATTTCATGCCTCGTGCAGATGTTTGTTCATCACCAAATGACACCTTCAAAGGTTATGAATGGTGGCTATAGGCAGAGATGCGTCGATTCAAATTAAAACAAAAAAAAAAAATTCGGCGAGACACTGTCTCGTACACTGCTATGGGGCACTACCCCTAGACCCCAACTCATAGCGTCAAGCATGACGCATACATTTTGCAAATTTCCAATACTCTCCCCCTATTTTCAAAAACCAAAAAATGCAATAAATAAAATTAAAAACTTTTAAAATTGGAGTGGCTGCATCACCCTAAGTGACTGCCTACGTACCCGAATGGGATCATGCCAACGTAGTTGAAGCACAGTTGAGAATAAACATCATCGTAGAGACAAATATATAAATGATAGATATCTTTTGAATTTGAACCTTCACTTAGTGTAAGAAATTCAAAGTCTTTGGTGAAACTAGTCTTGAGCCAAGTACCCTTTGTGATAAAACTGGAATCTCATAGCATAGTGTATTCTCTAGCTAGCACGTTAATGACCATGTGGTTAAATCCTGGATTCATGAGTCTTCTTTAGAGAACGGTCTTCTTTTCTTAGGAAACGACCTGATTTCCATACTCATATTGGTAAGTCACTAAGATGTTACTGTGATACATCTGTTAGCCAAATATAGACTTATTAAGGATTTGCATCTATCATGTTTCTTGCAGAACATTAATTAATAAAATGACTTCAGGTGATTTTTTTCTCTGCTGTGGTTTAAAGCTGAATCAAGCTCTCGTCTTAGAATTTCTGGTCCCATCAAAAAATATTGACCAATAGAATTTATGGGTTTAGAAAAAAAAAACTGTAGTTTTTGCCGTACTCTTCTTACACCTTCCGGCAAAACCTAATTCCATTCTCACCTTTTTTTTCTCTTTGCCGTCTCCACTAATAATGTCGCACCGACTCTGTTCTCTTCTGGGATGATGTGAAACACTGCCAAGGTTCTCTTTTCCCTTTCTTTGCCGTCTCCACTGATTTTGTTTTCTTCTCTTTTCTTTGCCGAGGTTCCATGGAACAAAACTCCTCTTCATAAGTGGAAGCACAGATTGCACGGTAGTAATTCCAAACTTAGTTTTTAATTATGATATAGGGGTATTTTTGGTGTTGGATGTTCCATGGATCTTGATAGACTTTTACTCTTGTGGTTTAATATTGTTATTCCTTTTTCGAACAGCTGGTTTTCCCCGTGTGTTTTGCATTCCCAATTACTGTGCACCTGAATGTGTGATGCTATTACGTTAGAATGGTGAGTTCACATACACTGTGGTTGATGCCTAATGACTATAGTTGATTTGATTCTCAAATGCCAATTTGACAGGTGAGCTGCATCCGTGGGTTTCAAATTTTAATGTGGCTTTTTAGTGGATATGCATGATTTTCTTTCTGCAATGCTTGGATTTTTGTTTGTTCGATTAATCTGATGCCAAAGAGTTTTTATCATCGGTTTGCCTTAATGTATATACATGGCATAAGTGTATAACGTCCTAACTCCATCTAAAGATTGGTAGGTCGAGTCGTGTGACTAAAATGTGGAAACGAACATTATGGTCCATAGTGAAGTCTCCATATTGAATAAGTGACTAGCCAGAGATTCTCTAATCACATGCATTATTTTCAAGGATTGGTAAACTAAGCTTGCAATAATTGTAGACTGCAGTTAGTAGGACAACAACTTCCCAATCTTATACCCTTGTCTTTGACTCCATCTCAAGAATTCAAATGCTTAAGAAAAATCGGCTTCTTGGATGCTTCAAGCAAGATGGGTACCGTAAGAAAAAGCTCCACCATCTAGAACTTTCTATTACAGGTTCTGAGAGTGATAGATTGGAGCTACTACAATGAATTTTTTAAGAGTGTTACAATTAGATTTCAATTTAAACCATGACTATTCAATTAGTGTTCATTCTGATTGTTCTAACTACTTATGCATTGTGTAAAGACAAACATGACTTACTGCATGAATGCAATATGAAACCAATCCTACTTTTCCTCCCGATCAATATGGCCGGGTTGCTTGCATCCAAATTAACAAACTTGGCATGATAGATTTAAGCCCGTGCCCCACATCTAGTAACACTAATAAGAAAATGGGAAGTTTTAATCTTAGTGCACCGTAATCAATATGTGTGGAGATTCGGATCGACCACAATCCAGGAGGGATGTTTCCTCCTAGGAACCCCTCCCCCTCTCGTAGCGGAAAACATAATGCATACGTTTTGAATTTTTCCAACAAATGGCTCTTATTGCTTTTCTCTCTTCATGTAATAATGGTAAGCTAAAGTCACCTAGTAATGGTATTGGCACAAGAGAAGATGTTTGTACCCTAATAAGAGACCCACAATACATTGTTGAAGATTTTGGTGATGCACAAGTTAACCAGGTCGTTAGTGGAGCGCTTCACCGTCTGCATTATGAACGCGAAATTACTGATTGTAATAATCTAAAGGTCTTTAGAATCGGATACCATAGATGGAAAGGAGAATAGCACCTGGCGTAGAGAACAAACTTCCACCAAAATACTGGTCTGCATTTTGGTCCCTTAAAGTTTCAGTGTCATACCTTGGTGAGCCGCTCATATGATCTCCTGTTCTTCACTTTTGGTAGGTTTTGCTTCGCAACAACATCTGAAAGTAATTTTTGTTCGCCCTATTAATTATTTTGATTTTGAAATTTATAAGAGGGAGGATCCATGGATAATCTTATATGTACACTATCCATACAAGATCGAACTAGTTTTTCTTTGGAGTCCAAGTGATGATGAATTTCAACCCAATATTTTGATGATGTATTCCTCTTATTAAGATCTTTTCTACCAAAAATGAGAAAAATTCTATATTCCAAACCTCACCATCTATTGATTTTAATTTCGCCTGTAAACTTTCAACGATTGATTTTCAAAGTGATAGGTAGTGGTGTTATGCGTCTCGAATTGTACTCCTTTGTGTAGGAATCTAGAGTTTAACAAGAGGCACATATTATCAAAATAATAGGTCAAAATTCATTGTTATTTAAACCGTAAAGAAAAATTGGTTCAATCTCGTATGGATAGTGTACATAAAAGATTGTCCATGTATCCTCCTCCCTTTCAGTGAATGTTTTAATTTGCAATGATAATAGTGGTCTTTTTTTTTTTTTTTTTTTTTTTTTTTTTTTGGTGTATTAGTCTGGTCACGATAAGCTTTATTTCTTTTGTGATTTTGCAACAGAAAACGGAAAAGAAAAAAAGAAAAGAAAATAAACAGGCCTCCTTTTGTCCAAATTTTATTGATATCAGAGTCTTGACTACAGTTCTAAGTACAAGAAACAGAAATCTATAAATATTATAATCAGCGATTGGTGTACAATAAAGCTCGTATAGAAACACATTAGGGTCTCCATGTAGTGCATCCTCAAAGAAGCAGTGTAATTATGCAAATGTCAGTTTTGGTTGGTAAAACTGTCACAGTTTGGATTGTAAAATTTTAACATCCCAATTTCGGTGTGTATATTTGACAAATACTACAATATAGGAAACTGTATACACATAATCCATCTCTCGACATGTGTCCAAAGATCTACATGTGGAAGGTATGCGGACCACTATACCAAGGGGTACTGAAACTACGAACCACCGAGAAGTAGGGAAAGATGCCCCAAACGTTACATTACTCAATCTCAAGGATAACTCAAAGATCGACGGTAGGGGTTACACATACTGACATGGGTGTGATGGGACCTGCAGACAGCTGACTGTCGCACGCAGACGACCCAACCACCCACATTAATGCCCTAACCATAGAGTACGTGTCAAGATATCTAAGGAAAAGAAGGCATCGATCCAGCGGTATCAACAACAGTCGTTGGGGGCATCGGTTCGGAACGAAGACACCAGCGGGATTGGCACAGAGAACAAGAAGATAAGATTTCAACGGTCTCTGACAAGAGACCCCACATATTTTTCCTATAAATACCCTCCTACTCTGAGAGAGAAGGAGGCGACCAATCTGTAAGAGTGAAGAGAGAACTAGGAGAGAGAAATAGGAAGAGTAAGTATGATTTCCATTTCCTCCATTATCGTATTTCACTTAAAGTCATTCCACTTCATATGTAACTCTTCAACGCATAGTGAAACTCAACACCCCGTGGATGTAGGCCTTAGTGCTGAACCACGTAAATCTCTGTGTTATTTACATTTCAGCATCGTATTTACATTTTATTACTTATATCTGGATCGGACATGCTTCGTAGCCCTGTGGGATGATTGATCTAACTTAATCTCGACTAGACAATGACGAGTCTGAAGACTCTGAGTCGATGAGCCATCGTGTTTATGCTATTTATAACCGTCATATTGTGTATAATGTCTTTCATTTATGAATGCAAACATTGTTTGTGGGCACGTGGATGCCTTCTTGATTTATGTGTTCACAATTTGGCGATACAAACAGGGAATGGGTAAAGAATTTATTCTACCTATTCTAGATCTATTATTTTTCAAGCTTTCATTTTTGAAATAAGTTTTAATTTAAAAAAATTCAATCTACTGCCCTGGAAACGATCCAGTAATTGGGGTCTTCACCTTTTCAATATTTTATTTTAAAAACATCCTCTAGCTGATAGTTATTTAGATGCAATGATATACAGACTTTTCAGATTTGCTTCCTAATGATAAACGAGCTCTGTATTCAACCTTTTAGCATACCTTTGACCTGTGGGAGAAAATGGTTCAATGTACCGTCGTGTGGATAAAATGAAATCAATCTTTGGATTTGTTTCTGCTAGTGGTGTTGGTTTCTAACACAGTTTTGTTTGACATCATCGTTTTTTCTTCAAACTCCTGTCGCTTTCATTTTGGGACGAGCATACCCTCCCGTCGATTTTTAACCTGATGTTCGGCCGTCAGCAGCTTTGTTTTCCCCACAGTTCATGCCCTGAACTGAGTTTAAAAATCTGATTGATTAACTGTTTATGAAAATGATTCAACGAATCATTTCCTTGGAACTTGTTTTAACTTGATCCATGGATTCGCTTCAGCTAATGGCGAGTATTTGCATAAATTAGCACCATGTAATCCATTTTTTGTCCCCATAATCTTATAAATTTGCAGGGACAATATATTAATGAAATCCACCAGCGGATACTACCATGACATTCCAACAAAGGAGCTAGAAGATAATGCTCGATCCGAAGCTCCCAACGAAGGAATTACGAAGATAAATCTCGATCCAAAATCCGGTGCTAAGTACGGCGATCAACCAATGCTTATGAAGTACAAAGAACCAACATGGTTCTGCCGTAAACCCAGCTGCTTAATAATGGAACAGTCTTTCCACGCTGGGTAGTATTACTACATACCACCGCTGTTGCTGCCATGATGCGGTTAGTTGCACTCATCCGGAGGGAGGGAGGAGTAAGACCCACTACCTCTGAAGAGAGGAGTAATAGCTGGGTAATATTACTACCTCCGTTCCCTCACACTCAGCGGTCACTCGAAGTACAAGGCCAATAACGATGATGCAACTCTGATCCTAAATTCTATGCTGGTGCTGCTGGAATCAAAGTACTTATTGTGTTGTCTTGGTCCGACGATGAGAGTCCTAGTCATTCCGAGCAGCTCCGACCCAAGGTGGAATACGAAGCTAAAAGATCAAGATCATCAACTCTGCCAACAATTATATCTCCAAGTCTTTTTACGAAAGTTCCAAAGTCTGAAGATGATGATCTCCGAAGACAATGGGCCAAAGTCTTGCTACGATGATAGCCATGACGCAGTTACAGAACTACTCTGATGACAGAGCTTCGTTCCAATGACGATGTCAAAGTGCGGCTTAAATCCATGCCGATGATGCAACGCCTGGAAACGATGATTACCAGTGACGATAATGCAACTTTGGTAAACCAAAGTCTGATGTCGACGATGGCATCAAAATCCGAAGACGCCAAGTCTGATGTCGACGTTGGCAAGTCTGATGTTGACGATGGCGTCAAAATCCGAAGACGCCAAGTCTGATGTCGACGATGGCATGAAGACGCCAAAGTCTGATGTCGACTATGGCATCAAAATCCAAAGACACGGTTTAACCCAAGTCATCAAAGAATAGGGGCCAGTATTAATACATTAAGTATTGATACTGGCTAAGGAGCTTGTTGTGTACCTACAACTAACGCTACCAAGGAAGTCAGTTCATGAAGATGAACTGATAACTAGGAAAGCGCTACGTCGACGGAAACAAACCGAAGCACAGTTCATCCGGTGTTCCGAAGACGAAGAGCTAGAGTCCGATTCCGGTAGTGCCCGCCAAAACCCGAAGCTGACTGCAGGTACACCGACGAAGAGGAGAGCCCAGCTTGAGTGTGTAACAACATTAGCACACCAAAGGAGCATCGAAGTTAGTTCTACTCTTAAACATCGATGATATGATGCTCGATGTTAATGATCCAAGTTAACCCGTACTACAAAATGTCTCGTAGTTCAAGACGCGAAGAAGGCAAGCCAAAGTGTCTCGATGTTATAATCATATTCATGATTAATATGATTAATACTTATAATCACATTCATACTTATATCCGTCCCGAAGTTGGCTCTTAGTCCAATGATGTGAAGACCATAGCGATGATCCTAAATCCAATATCGACAGTGTGGCTCGATTCATTAATATGATTAACATATGCTAATGATATCATTACAATGATACGAAAATGACATCATTACAATGCTGTAATAATATCAAAAGTTTCAGGAATTACAGGACTAAGACGGAGACCTTGTAATGATATGCAAATGATGAAGATGTTTCATATTGAACAGTATGGTTCAAAAATGAGCTAGTTATTTAAAAATTCAAGTATATCATTTGATGATAATCAGTTATGGGTATGGTCGTACTTCGTATACTTAACACTTCTTATGTGGGTATCCCTCTTACTCTTGGTCACACTTCTTGGTAACCATCGTTTACGATGATACCTTTCACCCGAAGTTCAGCATATAAACCCGCTAAGTTTCACATATCCTACGTTCAGTGCTGATGACAACAACTATATGACAAAAGGAATGCCAGAGTTAAAGAATGATGACAACAACAAAATCCTCGAAGAACAGTTCATATGGTTCCCATGATCATTCTGATGGTTGTTCCTAGTCCAAAGCTCGGTACAATCCCAGCACGATGCTATAAAGCCAAACGATGATGCAAGGTCTGATGCTAATGATCCAGCCGACCCGAAGTATCCAAAGCTTAAATCCGATGATAGCTTCGGACCAATCCAAAGTCGTAGGGCAGCCGCTATGTAACAGCAGCATAGCCAGGCCCAAGTCAAATTAAGATGACTATATCTATCCTAGTACAAACCCGATGAGCCAAAGCTCCGATGATAGCTCCAGTCCTCGTGCTTATGAAGATAAGCCTTGTGACGGTGGACTAGATCTGATGACCAACCATAACGAAGAAACAGCTCAGGTCCTCATGCCGATGACCATATGCACGACGATGAGGCAGGCCAGAGGACGATGATTCAAAGTTCACGATGATGATTTAAAATCCGGTGGTGCATACTCTGCTACCTCATCGGATTTACCTCACCTGGACGCAGCACCATTCTCGCAGGGAATATGTTCGATGGAGCCAAGCTTTTATGACAATGGAGCGCCAAGCTAAGATACCAATGACGATGGTCTCCTATGATTGTCATGACGTATGTATGACTGTCATGACGATGATGACCCTACTATGATGTAGCTACGATCCCCACTCCGGTGGTGCTTGCAGGCCAACGATGATGCAACTCCAAATATGACGCATGTACTATGCAAGTATGATGTATCCACTCCAACGATGCACAATTCTGCTAAGATCCGGTTACGACGATCTCCGAAGACGATGAGCCAAAATCTTCACATGACAATCCAAAGTCTTGCTAGGATGATTATCCCCGAAGTTTCCAGCTAGAAAACCAAGCTAGAAAGGACCAAGAGAATTTGCAGTAATCTTCGAAGTAGAATCTCCCGACGACCGATTCTATATTTCTCTTCTACGCAGGTTTCTGAACCTTGAATGTTCAAACCCATCGGTTCCACATTGATACAAAACCGAAGATAAAGATAAGGAAGTAAAGCTGGACGATGCTTCAAAGTTCGATACAGGGGCAAGTATCGAACTTTGGTAAATGGTGTTTCTAGGCCGACGATTACCCTAGATGCTCAACACAACGATGGCTCCGATCATCTAAATCAATGATAGCTCCAAGAATACTTCTTATTAACGGTGGGGAGGGGATACTTCATACTCCTTAATGGTCATACTTCATACTTCTTATACTAAGAATACTTAAGAAATGGAAGGTTATTAGGAGATATGTAGTATGCATAAGATGTTATGCAGTGTATTAGGAAATAATATATGAGAGTCTATATTTAGGAGAATTGTGTGAGTTATATTAGGAATAGAATATCTTGAGAACCAAGTCTTGTGCCTTGAGAGCCAAGTCTTGTGATTGTATAAATAGCTAGAGAATTAATGAGAAAGAT
Source organism: Papaver somniferum (assembly GCF_003573695.1). Classification (NCBI taxonomy): domain Eukaryota; kingdom Viridiplantae; phylum Streptophyta; class Magnoliopsida; order Ranunculales; family Papaveraceae; genus Papaver; species Papaver somniferum. The sequence goes on from NC_039366.1 coordinate 32,304,239, forward strand.
ATACCGAATTGTTATCAATGTAGTCTATCGCTTCCGTGCGTTTATGCTCTCCTCTCTCTTGCTCGATCCTTAACATGGTATCAGAGCAAGGTGAGAGGGAGAGAGGAGAGGAAGAGAGTTAGATAATCTTAGAGAATTCATGATGTTTAGGTTTTCTTTAGTGAAGAAATTCATGTTCGTTAAAAAAAAAAAAAATCGTGACTGGTTACGAAGGATTAGGGTTCTCTGAACAAACAAAAGGATGGTGGTTTTGGAACGAGAAAAGATAGGGACATGCTGCTGCCATTGACGGATTCGACAGTGGATGCTGTTATTATTTGAGTAGTATTGCTGGATCGGTGATAAGGATAGTTGTTGCTGACGTTTTTACAATCATGAAGAGATGTTCACGAAAGAATTGTTGATGTTAAAAAAAAAAAAAAGAGGATTGATGTTGCTGCTCCAAGAGCTGGTGCAAGCTGTGTCCGAGGGACAAGACGAGAAGGTTGAAGAAGAAAAAAAAAAGAGGAGAAAGTTGCGAAAAGTTCTGACAAGTTAAAGAAGAAAATAAAAAGTTTGAAGGTCAGCAAGTCGTGTTGAATGGTCGAGAAGACTTGTTATTGTTTGAAGGTCTAGAAGGAGTTCGCAAGCCGTGAAAGTAAAGGTTTGATTTGCAGCAAGGAAGTAATAAAAAAACTGGAGATGAAGTTCCTGATGGTGGAAAGAAGATGAAGATCGAGTTTGTTAGGCTGCTGCTATTGGTCAAAGCAAAACATGAAATTGTTCATGGTGATGATGTTGTGATTCGAAGATGGCAGAGGTGCAGATGAATAATGGAGTTGTATCTGCTGTTGATGACGAATATCGGCGATGGATGTTGTTATTGGGATGATGAGAACTCGAGTTGTTGCGAGCAATCAATGGAGTTGCAGAGAGAATGGTTGCTGCCAGCAATAGAAGGTCTGATGTTTCTGCTGGATTTTAACGGTGGTGATCGGTGTTGGTTGATATGGAGCGAGTTCGCTGTCAAGAGGAAGGAATTCGAGTAAGGAGCAGTTGCTGTTAATGGTGACTTCTGGTGCTGGTCATTGCATTGTGAGAACGAGAGAGAAGCTTGAACTGCAGAGAAGAAACAGAAGCGGATGGAAGAAGTTCGAGTAAGGAGCAGTTGCTGTTAATGGTGACTTCTGGTGCTGGTCATTGCATTGTGAGAACGAGAGAGAAGCTTGAACTGCAGAGAAGAAACAAAAGCGTATGGAAGAAGTTCGAGTTGTTGGCTGTTGACAGGGAGAAAAATATTTCGAGTTTATGATGAATTTAGGTGAGTTTCAGACGAAGAAAGCAGCCAAGGAAGTGGCTGTCACTGAAGTTGTTTGTGGGTCAGTTACGATTGAAGAACGTTTCTGGAAGTTGAGATGACTAGGAAGCAAAGATGTTGAGGTGATTTGAAGAAAGGACTGAAATCCTCAAAGTAAATAGAAAAAGAAACAACGATAAGGTTGTGAAGAAAATTAAGAAAGTACGTATGGGACCGCAATGTCCAAAAACTATGACCGGGACCGAAATGTCCTAAAACTATGAAGATGGGACCGAGATGTCCTAAAACTACGAAGGGGACCGAGATGTCCTAAAACTACGAAGGGGACCGAGATGTCCTAAAACTACGAAGATGGGACCGAGATGTCTTTAAACTACGAAGATGGGACCGTAATGTCCTTAAACTTCCGAAGGGGACTGTAATGTCCTTAAACTTCCGAAGATGGGACCGTAATGTCCTTAAACTACGAAGAGGACCGAAACGTCCTTAAACTACGAAGGGGACCGAAACGTCCCTAAACTACGAAGGGGACCGAAACGTCCTTAAACTACTAAGATGAGACCGTAATGTCCTTTAACTTCCAAAGATGGGACCGTAATGTCCTTAAACTTCCATTGGGACCGTAATGTCCTTAAACTTACGAAGGTGACCGAAACGTCCTTAAACTACGAAGAGGATCGAAAGATGTCCTTAAACTAAGAAGATGGGACCGGAATGTCCTTAAACTACGAAGGGGACCGAAACGTCCTTAAACTACGATCTAAAGATTTTTTATTTTTCGCAAAAGTGTTGAAAAAAGAAGAAGAAAGAAGAAAACCGAAGTTAAATTTCTTTTGTCCAAGATGGGCATTCGTGATCTACATGCTCCATCTTGAGGGAGGGTATTAGGAGATACGTAGTATGCATAAGATGTTATGCAGTATGCATAAGATGTTATGCAGTGTATTAGGAAATAATATATGAGAGTCTATATTTAGGAGAATTGTGTGAGTTATATTAGGAATAGAATATCTTGAGAACCAAGTATTATGCCTTGAGAGCCAAGTCTTGTGATTGTATAAATAGCTAGAGAATTAATGAGAAAGATATACCGAATTGTTATCAATGTAGTCTATCGCTTCCGCGCGTTTATGCTCTCCTCTCTCTTGCTCGATCCTTAACAAAGGTTGAAGAGCCTTTTCCAAGGAAAGATATTTCGTATCTCTTCTTAAAGTGTGCTTTTTCAGTTACTTTTTACTTATTACTCCAGTATTTCACATACTTCTTATATATGGAAAGACTGGCTCGTCTACAATAACCTGAAGAACAAACCCAATGACAATGATGTTGCAAGTTTTGTTAAGAAGGTTCAAAACCGATGCAAGTCCAACAAAGATCCATGATCTGATGACAACGGCCTTTGAAAACGAAGAGCCGGTCGTGCTACAAATGTTACAAGGTGACATTTGTTACGATGTCCCAAAAGTCGATGACTTTTGAAAACGAAGAACCGGTCTTGTTACAAATGTTACAAGATGACATTTGTTACGATGGCCCAAAAGTCGATGACTTCTGAAAGTCGATGACTTTTGAAAACGAAGAGCCGGTCTTACTACAATGTCCAAATTCCGACAATGTAAAGCTGAAGATAACGATGGTGCAAAGCATTCTGACGACGTAATCTTGATCCAGAATATCCAATGTGACACTACCAGTGACAATGATGTCAGGTTCGATGACACTCCAGTCTAAAAGCTAGCTGCTTTATAACCAACTGCGATACAAATCCTTGCGTCCGATCACAAGGATAAAGTTCCAATAACGATGCTGAAAACACCTGAAGTACATAGTTCGTCCGTCGATGCTACACGATGATACCAAGGAAAGTTATGCCTATTCAATTTTAGGCCAAAGTTCCCTAGATCGACTGTAGAGCTTATGCAGAGGCCTAAGCTCTACAGTTCAGAAAGGAAATCTAATTGAATGGTGCAATTCAAGCCCAACAATGCCAAATTTGTATACAGAAATTGATATGTGAAAACTACAGTGAGACCCATTTTTCAGATTTCTTCCACTGAGAAACCCACACCCAGAAATTTAAAAGCGCGCACCCATTTTTTAGAAAAAAATTATTGTCTGACCCAAAATTATTGAAATTAAGTTTTATCGGGTTTTTGTTTCTTTTAAAGGTGAAACCCTTTCCTTCGGGGAAGAAAGAAACGAGATAAGAGAGTCGAACAAAAAGATCAGCAAATCGGAGATCGATTTTCAAAATCTGTTGCTCGTCTGGTTTCTTTTTCTATTTTCGTTCTCAATTCTCTTTGTGTATTTGAATCTTAACTTTTTCTAGATCTGATTTAGGTATACGATCCAAACTATTCTCAGATCCTTTTGATTGATGTAATTTCTATTGTCTGATTCATTAATTGTGTTTATTGTTTCGGTTTGCATATTTCTTACTATTTAATTGTACATACGGCATTTTCCTATGGGTTCTTCACGCCTGTGGTGTTTCATGGTAAGATAACAAAACACCGTAGAGAGTTTTCATCTTAACAAGAGACGAACAGAGCAAAAGTTTTAATCTTCTCACTGAATTGGTAGTTTCATTTGTTTTTCCAGGTGGACTTACCAATTCCTAGATCTATCGACACCATGGGCACCTTTATGGTAAGTTAAATCTTAAGCTATTCTATATATTCCGCTTTCACACTCGTCCACTCACGAGAACTTTATCTACAGGTATCTTTGCCTGGCTCTAACTTACTTCCCTTGTTACGTATTGTATGCTCTGATAGTAAAACTAAAGGTTGGAGCATTCTCGAAGTGGTTCCCTCATGCGTTTGTGAGCATACCTTAGTGACTTTCTTTCTGTTCATGGCTTGATCAACTATTTTGCATGGATTGGGATTAATCACTTTTGTTTATTTTTCTCAAATGGTACGAAGGTGTGGGAATACTGAAACCTGATGCATTTGCTCCTCCAAATCCATAAGCCTATTTGAGATATTTGTAACTGTCACTTAAAACACTGTCACTTTTGGTAAATGCTAATGGTACTATTTTGTCTTGAAATTTAAACTCAAAACTCCAATCCAATGCTAGTGAGTACACAATCCAGCCAAATTTAAATATAAACAATAATAAGAATGTGTTGTTGGTTGGGAAGCTACAGATGTATTGATATTGGTGTTGGTCATAATGGTTGAATAATTTGTTATGCAGCTGTGAAAATGGATGCATAACCTGTTATGCATCTAGAAAAATTGTTGCATAACTTGTTATGCAGTCCAGAAAACGGTTGCATAACACGTTATGCAACAATTTTTTTGTTACTATTGAAACCAACAAATACAAAGACTGTATAATTTGTCATGCACCTACAATAATATCTGCATAACATGTTACGCAGTAGTGAAAATAGATGCATAAAATGTTATGCATCCGAAAATATGGTTGCATAATGCATTATGCATCGATAAAATTGTTGAACAATCTTTTATGCATCGAGAAAATAGATGCATAATCTGACATGCATCCGTAATTATGGATGCATAATGCATTATGCATCAATTTTTTATTTACGCACTAAAATCAACCAAAACAATTGCTATATAACTTGCCATAGATGCATAACTTTGTTATGCAGTGGAGAAAATGGTTGCATAATTCGTTATGCGTCTGCAGAATGTGTTATGCATCGTTTTGGGCGACTGCATAATGGTTAATTATCAAGTTTTCAAAAAATTTCCCTAAAATGAGGATCACCTCCGATTTTTTCGTTAAAAACAAAAATTTGATATTCTTGTTTGTACTCGTTGCGTAGCTCTTTTAAAAAGATTTCCAACGATATAAAATTTGTAAAATTCTAAGGCGCGGATTTTTAGATATGTGATGTCCAAGTTGCGTTGCCAATTATACCCCTGAAAAATTAGGCTGCATAACGAGTTATGCCTGAAAAGATAGTATGCATAACCAGTTATGTATTAATTCATATAATAATTTTACAGGGGGTTAGTCCTCGAGTGATTTCGGGGGAGTTGAGTGTATTTTAAATCTCAGAGAGTTTGAGAGAGTTTGAGAGAGTGTAGGGAGTTTGAGAGAGTTTGGTGTTTTTGAGTTCAGGAAGTTTGGGGGAGTGTAGGGATTTTGAGAGAGTTTATTAGAGGGAGTTCGGGGGAGTTTGGGGGAGTTTGAGAGAGTTCACTCCTAACTCATTCTCTTTTAAGAAACAATAAACCCTCATTTGCAAATAACATTGATCTTTAATCAAAAGAAAAAAATAAATGAAAATGATCATATCTCTGTATCAATAGTATATTATTTTGTGTAACGAGATATTTTTTTCCCTTCAATTTAACGGTCTCCATACAATTCTAACTCCCTTTGTTCACGAACATTTTCCCACATATCATCCGCTATACTCTTTCTCCATGCATTAGCTTCTTGACGTTGTTGTTCTTGAGTTTGTTGTGTCAAAATTTCGTCGTCATTTACAAGCGTTGATGGATGGCTATCTTCCTCTTCCTCGACCGGAAACTCATCTGAACGGCATTCTTTTCGTAAGAAGTTGTGTAGGCCTGCACAAGTTGTCATTATCTCCGCTTGCACCTGATACGGAAATGGAGGTTGAGACTTAAAGATCAAGAAACGAGACTTCACAACACCAAACAATCTTTCAACTACATTCCTCAAAGAAGCATGACGCATGTTAAATAATTCTTCAGCCTACATGATTACCCGTACCAGAAAATTCTTTCAAATGATAACGTTGTCCACGAAATGGTGTTAAACAATATCGTCGGTTTGCAAAGCCACCATCCCCCAAGTAATATTTACCTGAATAAAACACAAAAAGAAAACTTCGTCAAGTAGAACCCGAAAATAACTTAACCAAAAAACTCAAAACTTCACATTAGATAAAAGTAAAATTACCTTGCGGTATTTTCAGTCCATTTCTTTTTGTCATGGCGTCGTTAAGTATTTTCGAATCATGAGCAGACCCTTCCCATCCACTGAGCACGTATATGAACTCCAAGTCGAAGTTGCAAACCGCTAACACATTTTGAGATGTAATTCCATGTCGATTCCGATAAACAGCTGCATTTCTTTTCTCTACCATTGCTGGTATATTTGTACCGTCCATAGCTCCAATGCAATCCTTAAAGTAAGGATAAAATCGTGTACTCTCACGAATTTTAAATGGAGTTGCACTTGTTGGCTTAGCCATCATCCTCGGAGCTATAGCATTTAAAGCTCGCAACATCCTGTTGAAGTTTTTACTAACTGTCCATCGAGAGCGACCAAATGTGTCACGTATTGTGCAATATCGTGAACTTTGGCCAACAACGAGTAAAAATGTACCAAGCATTTCTTCAATAGAAACACATCTTATATCACATAATGATGTACTTTCTCTAATGATACAACATAGTTTTAGAAAAATATCAGGGTACATCCTATAACTTCTTCGAAAATCTTCTGGGTCTTGACGCAAAACTCTCCTTATATAGTTATATCCAAACAAAGTAACTGGGCGTCTCATTGGTCTTTCAATACGCTGACTTTGTATGTATTGCAATTGCTTGATTATATCCATCAACCATGAATGCACCGCTGAAAGTATATTCAAAAATATGGATAGTTCAAATTCATTATTGTTGCTTACCTCTTCATCATCACTGCTTTCTTCTTCTGTATCAAAGGCTTCATCTTCACTATCAGTAGATAAATCCAAATCAGACATGTTCACCTAAAAAGATGATAAAAGCACTTTTTTTATTAGAATCATCATTATTTCAAAAGCATAAAAGTATATGTATATAGAAAATAAGCATATAGAATATAAAGTTCATAAATTCAATCATAACAACCATAAAGATGTCAATCCATAAAAATTAGTAGCAATCAATCCATAATAATAAGTTCCCGACTTGGAGAAAAAAAATTAAATACTAATAGTTACGAAGAAAAACGATCAAATGTTGTAACTCTAAAATCCCATTAAACCTAATAGAAACTTGCAAAGATGACAGGTTTATGCTTTTAACTTTGAACCAATCCACAACTTTCTCTCTTCAGGAGTAAAACGTATGAATAAGTTCTTCTTGTGATTGTTGTCCAGCATTTCAATTACTTTCAGTTTATCTTCCAAAGAAATTTCATTCATGCCATAAACAAGATCCCATACTTGGTTATCTTTCTTATCCTTATCAATTCTACGCATTTCTTTTTCAATTTTGCGGTCTTCTTTCTCTTTCGCAATAAGAGCATGCATTGAATCAATAGAATAAGCAATCGATGAACTGTTGGCAATCAATTTCTCTAGATAATCAGACTGCCCAGTAGGATTAGTTGATGTAGAAGAGTCACCAATGTCACACCTTGGTCTTTTCTTTGGTGCCGTTTTTCTGACGGGAATTTTCGTTGTGTTCATATCTTTAGTTTCATCTTTATCTTGTTCATCACTTTCCTCTAAGCCATATCCCACGTATGATACGTTAAAAGCACTATCATATTGCTCTCGTTGAGTATAATCAACATCGAAGTAATTATCTTGTTCATCTTCCTTATCACAGGTTCTAGCACTTGTACCCTCATGGGTAAGATCAACTGTAACTTTTCCAGAAGCACATTTATTCCCAAAAACAATAAGCAAGTCACCATAGTCTTTACCATTATCTTCCCTTAAGTTAGTTTGGTTTGGATGGCTCTGTTAACACACAAAATAAATAAAGGATAAAGCATAAATTAGAACTCTGCACAAAATAGAAGAAAAAATATCAAATTAGTTGTCAGTAAGTAACACACACATACCTCAAAGTAATTGTTCCACATCTCGTCGGATCCAGTAATCATCTTGTTAGCATCATCCCAACCGAATCCAGAAGTACAAGATTTAAACAAATCCTGGTATTGACCAAATCTAGTCTTCAGCCATCTATGTTTCCCTTTATAGTTCTCAAAAGATTTGTCACAACCACATGCTTGGTTAAGTTTTCGAAGTATCTCCTCTTCCACTATTCTCTTAGTAAAACATCCACTAGTGTCTTTCTTCTTCTCAAGTGTAGCTTCTACCAACAGTTCCAATAATTTCTCAGTCTCTTGAGTTGTCCATTGTTTGTAATTCGTAGTCACTTCCGTTTCCGGTTCTGTATTCTTGTTCTTCCTAACATTCTTTTTCTTCTTGTTGTTTTCAGAAGATTGGATGGATTTTTCCATTCTATGGTGTGACATGTTAGATACATTAGTACTTAGACTAATACTAGAACTTAACAAAGCAAGAAAGAAGAGATTCTATGGTGATGAAATTCAGCAAATTCGTCTCTTTAGAAAGCCGAGGAATCCCTCATTAACATAAAAATGATAAGAAATAAATATGGGTTTGATATCTGTGCCCAAAGGTCTAAACCAAACAGGGCAGAAATCACGTTTTCAGGACTTGAATACGTCTTCAGAAAATTTTAGATTTCACAATCTTTACTCAAAAAATCATACAAAAATCATTGTGTGATGGAATTCAACAAATTTGGTCTTGTTGGAAAGTTAAGAAACTCCTCTTTAATATAAAAATTATATCGTAAAGGAATGAGTTTTATAGATATGTCAGAATCATCTCGACAAACAGGGCAGAAATCACGTTTTCAGGACTTGAATACGTCTTCAGAAAATTTTAGATTTCACAATCTTTACTCAAAAAATCATACAAAAATCATTGTGTGATAGAATTCAACAAATTTAGTCTTGTTGCAAAGATAAGAAACTCCTATTTAACATAAAAATTATATCGCAAAGGAATGAGTTTTATAGATATGTCAGAATCATCTCGACAAACAGGGAAGAAATCACGTTTTCAGGACTAGAATACGTCGTCAGAAAATTTTAGATTTCACAATCTTTACTCAAAAAATCATAAAAAAATCATTGTGTGATGGAATTCAACAAATTTGGTCTTGTTGCAAAGCTAAGAAACTTCTATTTAACATAAAAATTATATCACAAAGGAATGAGTTTTATAGATATGTCAGAATCATCTCGACAAACAGGGAAGAAATCACGTTTTCAGGACTTGAATACGTCGTCAGAAATTTTTTAGATTTCACGGTATTTACTCACAAAATCATACAAAAATCATTGTGTGATGGAATTCAACAAATTTGGTCTGGTTGCAAAGCTAAGAAACTCCTCTTTAACATAAAAATTATATCACAAAGGAATGAGTTTTATAAGTATGTCAGAATCGTCTCGACAAACAGGGAAGGAATCACGTTTTCAGGACTTGAATACGTCGTCAGAATTTTTTTAGATTTCACGGTATTTACTCAAAAAATCATACAAAAATCATTGTGTGATGGAATTCAATAAATTTGGTCTGGTTGCAAAGCTAAGAAACTCCTCTTTAACATAAAAATTATATCACAAAGGAATGAGTTTTATAGGTATGTCAGAATCGTCTCGACAAACAGGGCAGGAACATGTTTTTCAGAAAAATCTATACGAAAAACACTATTAGGGTTTTGACCGAGAGAGAGAGTACGCACAAAAAAAACTATACACAATCAAAATAAACAATCATGGAGATCAAAGATATGAAAAAAAATCAAAATAGAACACAAATCAAACTATAAACAATCATGGAGATCAAAGAAGAAAAAAAAACATACCTGGAAAAAACGTTTCCTCTTCTTTCTCCTATGGTTTTCTACGCACCAAACTCCTTCCCAAATCTCTACTCTTTTGAGAGATTTGTTGTGAGACCAAAATACACTAAAAACTCCTTCGAACTCCCTAAAGCAACCAACTCCCTAGTATTGTAGGGTTTTATGACTAACAGGGAGTTCAAGAGCTTTTTTTAAACTCCCCAACGACTAACAGGTGTTTTCTAGGGAGTTTAGGAGACTCCTCTAAACTCCCCCACGACTAACGGGAATTTGGAGAGACCCCCTCAAACTCCCCCACGACTAACAGGAGAAAACACAAATACATTAAAATCTCTCGAACTCTCCCACGACTAACCCCCCGTTATATAATTATGGGTGTCACGGTATACAAAATTAATTGTGGGCCTGAGAATGAGAATATTATTTTTTTGGGTCTCCCCCTAATTTCCCCAATATATCCACACACCCCAGCAGTGCGAAGACGACTATTGTCCCAATCACAAGGGGTACACATACAACATAAGCCTTGCAAACATTGGCAGAAGCGGGGCGATTACTTTTGCTTTCACAAGCTTCGACATCAGCTTCCGAAACCAAAAGGAGCACACATACATCACACCTAACTAAAGAGTTCGCAAACACTTATACTCCTTGCATTTTTATATGCATTTGATACATTTCATACATTTTTATAAATAATGCATACATTTTTATGATAACACTTCATATATGTTACAAAGACAATTCATTTCTTACATGCTGAATGACGCACTCTCACAAATTTCATACATTTTTGGATATTAATGCATACAATGGAGAATCGGGGAAAGCACCACCGGTCTCAAACCATCATACTGGGGAAAGCGCTTGCACGCGATCTCTCTGGACTCCTCCATAAACGTCTATGAGTGTATGATCAGGGGGAAGATATTCATAAGAAAGAGATACCCAACATGACATGCCTTTGGAAGCTCAGCGGAACGGGTGTTTGCAAAACATTCAGTTTTACACCACGTCTCTGAGAGATTTTCAAACCCCCACCGTTCGGTAATTTCCTAGACCAGAATTAGCCAACGGGGTGACAGGTTCAAACACTCATCAAATGATCATCTTGCCTGTGTGCTAATGGATTTACTATATATAAATACATCGTGTTGTTTATTTAAAAATGTCAGTAAGTTCATAGATTGATGACTCTTATACTAATTAAGATACACATAAAAGGAAGAATTAATTTCCACTTCAACGACTGGGGAAACCTCCAATAAAATCCATGAAGATTCATTGATGCTAAGGCATACATGCTACCACACGACTAATGCTTCCGCTACGTACCTACGGCGAGACAATGTCATCACAACAAAAAACCAACAATGGTACAAAGCGAAGACAACGACACCGGGTCCTATGACGACGACATAGGAAGTAAAGATGGGGAGAAAGAACCTCTTGGCGGTTCATAAAGCAAGGCTGGAGTGTTGCGGAAAAGCTCGTGGTGACTATGCTGCCTACCCAAAGCTATATACAAGATTGATGTCGCGAAGATGGTCCGAAGAACGAAGATGACACTTGTTGTTGTTACACGCATTACTGACGATGTACCTTGCGGCTGCGCAACTGATGCTATGAAGTACTTCCGACTTGGGTGACGAAGATCACTCAGGTCGGCGAAGAAATTTCGCCTACTTTGATACCGAAGACGGTCGAACCGAGGACCGGTTGCGAATAACTCATGATGCTGCTGTACACGCTACCGTTGCTGCTCCACCAGAGTTATTTGTTGATTCGGTGTATGTTGTGCTACAAAGGGAGTCAGTTTATGAAGATAAACTGATGACCAGAGAAAGCTCAGTTTCAACACGGAACATGCAAGGGGCAAGTTGACAATTTTCACTGCAACTTTCGCATACCTTCGTTTTACCTTCGGTGTAGCATGTTCTTTAACGAAACTTTTCTATGAAAAATAAAATAAATCCCCAAGCCATTCAACAAGGGGCGGTACTTCTTATTACTTCTTGTTAACGGAAGAGAGTGGTATCTCTCTCTCTTATACTTCATACTCCTTATTGTGCATATTTTATGATTATTATTGGTCAAGCTTCATACTTGTATACCACAAGAATTAATACATCTTACTTTGTATACTTCATGCTTCTTGCCGAAGAGTACCTACGACGGAATTCTTTATTCCTATCATACTTTTATTAATCATTGTCACTTCGATTACCTCTATCCATTATTCGTGCTTCTGCATGAACGAAGCATCACCATTGCCTTGTATCCGCTGAGGTTCACGTTGTAAAATTCTCATGGAAAGGTGGACGTGCAAGCTGCTGGTCTGAACGCGGCGTTACTGCTGACGTGTTTTCGCTATGGCGTAGATACTGCCGACATTTCTATATGGAAGAGACGATGCCACTTCCTGTATTACGGTTGTTGAATGCTGCTACAGCTAAGCTAACGTTATGGAGTGTTATCAACTCGATGCCAACAAAGAACAAGCCAAGAAACGTAAAATTTCCAAGTGCTCCAACGAAAACCATTCGTACAGATGGATTCCACGTTTCCAGTAGGCAAACAAGCATTGAATAATGAAGGATAAATAACTCATAATGGAGCATGAAATCCTCAACGGGGAGCAAGGATAAGCAAGAGATGTTTCTGAATTCCCGTAAAGAATAGGGGAAAGTATTAATACTTTGTCTTAATATATTCTTTATCGAAATTCTTCCACGAAGAGCGCAAAAAATCGAAGACAAACAAGTTTTCATTTCACACTCCAATCAAGGGTGTGATCCAAGAAAGGTGGCGTCTAAAGCTACTATACATATGATAACGATTGCAGGACAACCATTACTGCCATTAACTCTGGACCAGAAGATGTTGCCAACTAATGCTGTTATAAATGGGAGGAAGATGAGATTGAAGGTTGAAGAGCCTTCGATCTTATCTTCGATCTCCTGCCAAGTTAAACGATCAAATGCAACACCATTGTTACCCGAAGATGAAGATGATTACTATAAAGACTGACGACGAAGACTCGAGTAAACCGATGATAAAAGTAACTAACCCAAAAAAGCAGTCATTGCGCACCCGATAACCAATATTACCACTGCGGCAGTATATCCAAAGAAGCAGATACTGTGTACCTGCCAACTACTATCTAAAGCCATGAAGCATGAAAATCGAAGTCGTCATAGCATGCCAGAGCTGTGTATGTGTCATCGTTATTGCTACCACCTGATGCTGTTATGAGAATGGGGCATCATCAAACAATCACGTTGAACAACTGCATCGGATATGCCCGCTACTTCCGTGGTGCACCATTGATGTTGTTCCTGGATGAGGTCCGATTAAGCGTCATGAAGTACATTCGACTTGTGTGATGAAGATCATTCAAGTCAGAGAAGAATAGGGTGAAGAACCTTCGGCCACCTTGATACCGATAAAGATCGAACCAAGGTACGGGTTCTATTATATCAAGATGTTCGAGAACTACGGCGAAGAATAGGGGCAAGTATTAATACCTTGCGCGTTGTATTCTTCACCAAAGTTCCTCCACAAAGAACACAAAAGCCTTTAGACAAGGGGTCATCTAAAGGAAACAACAACCGATGCAATGAAAAACAAGGTGGAAGTGATTTTTCTCAAGGATTGTTCACCAACAACCCTCAAGAAAAGGGACAAATTGTATACACATAATCTATCTCTCGACACGTGTCCAAAGACCTACACGTGGAAGGCATGCGAACCACTATACCAAGGGGCACTGAAACTATGAACCACTGAGAAGTACGAAAAGATGCCCTAAACGTTACTTTACCCAATCTCAAGGATAACTCAAAGATCGACAGTAGGGGTTAAACATACTAACGTGGGTGTGATGGGACCTGCAGACAGCTGACTGTCGCACGCAGACGACCCAACCACCCACATTAAATGCCCTAACCATAGGGTACGTATCAAGATATCTAAGGAAGAGAAGGAAACGATCCAGCGGTATCAACAAAAGTCGCTGAGGGCATCGGTTCGGAACGAAGACACCAGCGGGATTGGCACAGAGAACAAGAAGATAAGATTTCAACGGTCTCTGACAAGAGACCCCACATATTTTCCCTATAAATACCCTCCTCCTCTGAGAGAGAAGGGGGCGACCAATCTGCAAGAGTAAAGAGAGAACTAGGAGAGAGAAATATGAAGAGTAAGTATGATTTCCATTTCCTCCATTATCGTATTTCACTTAAAGTCATTCGACTTCATATATAACCTTTCAACGCATAGTGAAACTCAACACCCCGTGGATGTAGGCCTTAGTGCTGAACCACGTAAATCTCTGTGTTATTTACATTTCAGCACTCGTATTTACATTTTATTACTTATATCTGGATCGGTCATGCTTCGTAACCCTGTGGGATGATTGATCTAACTTAATCTCGACTAGACAATGACGAGTCCGAAGACTCTAAGTCGATGAGTCATCGTGTTTATGCTATTTATAACCGTCATATTGTGTATAACGTCTTTAATTTATGAATGTGAACATTGCTTGTGGACACGTGGATGCCTTCGTGATTTATGTGTTCACAGAAACTTTAAGTTCTTTTCCCGTCTCAGTTGTGATGATTCATTGTACAAACTGATAAGTGATGACCAACAGGTGGTGCAATAGTTATTTGTTAAACCTATAACCGTTGAATGCATATCCATCCGGACCATCCCCATCCAACTAAACTTAGAGACCAATCCAACCTGAACATCTTATCTTGACTAGCTTCATTACACTCCCAGCTTGTCTTATGACACAAAGGTGTCACAAAAATTATTAGTAAAATTCACTCAAGGAGAGTACCCAAAGATTAGTCTAGACAACGGAAACAACAATCCATTTTAGTAGTTTAGGTAGTTAGGATACTCGGCTCTCACCCGACAACAGAATTTTTGTCAAACTTTTTAATTCCAGTTTCTGAAAAAACATAATTTTCCTGAAGATCATGGTAAGAACGGTTTAATTTGATAATGACAATAAGAAACAAAAACAAAAGTTACCCAAATATTAATTTATTATTTATTCCTTCTGATTTGAAACAGATCAACATCAACAACTTAATTCAATCTTTACATACTAAACCAAAAAACGAATTAAAATATTAATCTTAATCGGCTAATCCCCTTATGAACATAATAAGGAGAACAATAGATGACTGGCGAGGGTGCACGAAATTCAGTTCTGCTTCATCTTTGATTGCATCTCCATCGTATATCAGTTTATAATTCTTACACTAGCAGAAGTTGCGCTATACGTGAGGCCGACTTAATGACCAAACTACTGCACCTGGTCGGCGATGGTGCACAAAATAGAGTTTTTCACCATACTTGATCAGATTGCTTCTTCAGATTCTATCTTCATCGACTATCAATTTATAATCCTCGTACGCTAATTTTCATATGTATGTGAGTTCATAATAATCCATATACTCTAAACAGAAGTAGCCCCAAAAGAGAGGTTGTTAGAGCATTGCTCGGTCGAACTCACAAGTGTTGCTATATCAAGCTTGTTATCAAATTTAATTTTCAAAAATATACCTTTATTTCTAGTCTACAATTAGTAAAGTCTCGGTCTTGGATAGTAGAGTTGAGAAATCATTTGCGTTCTTCCGTTCGAAGGCGAAGATCAACCAAAGCTTTTGGAGAACTTCATCAACAAAAGGTAAGTGAAGACTGAACCACCTATTTCTTAAGTTATATTAACCTTTCTATCCTTGATATGATTGTCGCATAACTAATTAGACTAGCTTGCATAGACAAGAATTTCGAGTCGAGAACTAATTATTTTGTTTACTAATTTCTCGAAATATGATGACTAAGCTTAATGAAAATTTGTTCATACTTGATCAAATTCGTTGGAGAACAATTTATTATTCGGAACCAAATCATAATTCAAGTTTATCATTCGAAAATAGCATGAAACAGTGATATGTGTCGTTGATGTTATTCAGGAATGTTTCGAAATGATTTAGAGAAATATAGAACTACCATATTCGGAATACAAGAAAGTGTTATCAGTCTTACAAATTGAGAAAATTGTTATATGTTTGAAGTCGTATTACATGTATTTGTACACGTAACGGAGTAACTATATATCGACTTTGGGATTTGTGTGATATGCGTATTTGCATGTACATCATGGGAAAATATGTTTGTTTCGTGATCCGGATAGGTATGCATATTCGTATACAAACCATTTTGGAACTGTGGTAAGGGAACCAGGTTAAAATAATCAAACCGGTAGGAGAGCCAAAATAGTTCTATGTTCTAGAACAAGTTTAGTACCCAAACCGGTACGCAAGATGAATGTTCTGTGAACTCCGAAACCGGCAAAGGTATTACGTTTGCAAACCGGTATGTGAACTAACAAGCTATGTAGACTCCGGAACTTTGAGTTGGTTCAAAGTTTACAACCGGTACGTGAACTGAAAAGTTTTGTAGAGTCCAGAACTCGGTAACTGCATAAGTTTGCAAACCGGTTTATGAACTGAAAAGTTCCGTAGACTCTGGAACTCGGTAATTGCATATAAGTTTGCAAACCAGTCCGCGTACTATGACTCATCCAATTCACGAATGATTCAAGTAATTGTACTTTGTACATTTAGAAACTATGTCGATTATGATTCAATTGGGATTAAATTATTTCTATGAAGTAATTTTAATTTGATAAATTCTCTAATTAACAATAGACTCATTTGATCACATAATTGTGACTCAATATTAATGTCTTAGTGAAAATGAAAATGTGTGTTAAACTTTTAAGTTCTAATAGGCTTGTTTTGGCTATCCATGCTGAACATAGTCTTTATACACGGTTCGGTTACGGTTTACCTAACCATAGTGTATATCTTGTATATGTGAATAAGATTCAATGTTTTTATCTAATGGTGAACATTAATTTCTTGGTTCCAAAGCTACCTTAGCTTAAACCTAAAACAACCTAGGCTTTGAAGTATATATAAGGCGAACTCTTGGCAACTGGGATCTTTGAATCATGATACTACTTTCTGTTGTGCTATAGTTGTATCTAGAGTTGTCCTCTCCAGAAACCATTCTAGGGTTTAGCGACTACAAAGACTTCATTGGGATTTGTGAAGCCAGGTCCAGTTATCTTTTATCTTGATAACTTGAATATTCTGATCTTGATTGTTTGTAGAGCCTTGCCCCATTAATCAAGATAGATAGTAATCAACGAAGTTATTAGAGCATTGTTCGATCGAACTCGCAAGCGTTGGTATATCAAACTTGTTTCTCAAGTTTAGTTGATCAAAACTATAACTCTTGATTTCTAGTCTACTTATAGCTATGTCTCGGATTAGGATATAATGTGAAGTTGAGCTTTAGACTTCACGTCGTTCATCGATTGAAGACGATGATATACTGAGGAGAGCTGTAGGAACTTCATCAACAAAAGCTATGTGGAGACTAAAACTTATGTATCACTTAGAAGTCTATTATATTCTATCTAATGGCACTAAGTCGTATAGCTATATAGACTTTTATATTATACACATTTGATATTTCGAGCTGAGTTTAACTTGGTTATCTATTTCTCGAAATATGTGTTGGAAGCTTTTTTCTTTAGATACGTTCATCATATATTTGACGAGTTTAGTTGGAAATAATCTATTTGTTGGAAACTAAATAATAAGTCAAAAGATGATCATGTGAAAATCTCCTTGAAACATCTTACATGATTTATATGAGACATGTCGACTCGGAAAGTTTCGTATTCATCATCCAATCACTTGAAAATTACTTATAAGCTAATAGTTTGTGTGAGACAGCTATTGTCGTCTTCTAAGGATGTTTCAATGATTGAAATGGGAGTTTAGAACAATTAACCTTTGCCTGGATACAGAATAGTATGCATACCAGTATGCAAACTGTTGTGGTATGATTCAAGTCTGGAAACCTTGTTTGCCTACCAGTATGCGAAAAGTTTTAAATGTTGAAGTCCGGGAACCAAGTTTGCGTACCAGTATGTGAAAGGTTTTACCTGAGTTAAGGTCCGGGACAACAATATGCATATCGGTTTGCAAACTGCTGGACAAGACCAAAGTCCGGAAGCCATAGTTTGCGTACCGGTTTGCAAACTTAGTGGTTAAAGTTCTAAAATAGATTATATATGTTTTCATACTCATGAACAAATACATTTATGAATTAAGGAATGCAATTTCTGCAAACTGTGGCTTCATGTTCATGAATTGATTCTCATGAATCAATCCGATTTTGATTTAATTGGTTCATATATATTTCTGTGAAATAGTGAACAATTGAACAACTTTGAAACACAATTATATTCATTTGATTATCTTTCATGGTTGATTGATTATCATAGTTAAACTAAAATTGTTAGATGAATATGGTTAAGACAAAAGTGCTCATATGGCTAACTTCGGTTAACTATTATTGAGCCAACTCAATATACACGTTTAGGTACGGTTACCCATATCTAAATGAAATTATATTTCATTTGTGTGCAACAAGATAAAACCATCTAACGGTGGAGATAGATTTGTTTGGTTTTAAGCAGACTTAGCTTGAATCTTAAATCTGGTTTTCATCTAACTGTGAATATTGAATGCTTTGTTACTAAGCTATCTTATCTTTGATTGAAAGCAAACCTTGATTTGAAAGACTATATAAGGGAGAACTCTAGCAACTGGAAATCCTAATCCCGGCACTTTCCCGTGTCCTAGTTGCGACTAGAGTCGATTCTACTTTAACCTAGATTTTTCCAAAAGCATTATAGGTTAATTACTTGAAGACTTCATTTCGGATTCGTGGAGCCAGACCCAACTATTTTCTCTATAGTTGCGTGATATGATCTTACTTGTTCAATCGTATTGAGTACTATCTTCTCTAAGATTAACTCAAATTTATCTCCAATAGGTAAGATATAAAAAGTAATCGCAAAGCTCTTCGTCTTATTATTTTTGATTCCACAATAACTTCTTCTACTACCACATAGTTAAGTTATTGTGAGGTGATTGATATTTCTAGGATGTTCTTCGGGAATAAGACTGGATTATCAATTGGTTCATGTTCACCTTGATTTATCAAAAGACAAAACAAAACTTCATAGGTACTTCTGTGGGAGACAAATTTATCTATCAGTATAGACTTATCTGTGGGAGACAGATTTGTTTATAAGTCTTCGACTTTGGGTCATAGCAACTCTTAGTTATGGGTGAGATCATCTAAGGGAATCAAGTGCGAATAATCCAGCGTGGTTCAAGAGGCGTAAGGAACGCGATTGTACCTTAATCGCTATGAGACTTGGTTAGGTCTCAACTACATTCAAGTCCGAAGTTAACTTGTAGTTTGCTACTGTCTGTAGCGGCTTAATACATTGAGGTTTCAAATCTGGACTAGGTAGCGGGGTTTTTCTGCATTTGCAGTTTCCTCGTTAACAAAACTTCTGGTGTCTGTGTTATTTCTTTTCCGCATTATAGTTGTTTATATAATTGAAATATCACAGGTTGTGCGTAGATCAATCAATTGGTAAATCCGACCTTGATTGTTGGATATCAATTGATTGGCACTTGGCATTGGTCTTTGATACCGTCCAAGTTATTTCTCATATCAATTGGGCTCTTAGATTTCTCTTTTTTCGATTGCAGATTGTATTGAGAAATTGAGATATAACTTTTTGGTATATTTCTTGATTGAGATCGCTTTATAAGCTGGTGCTCTCGGAATTATATTAGAGTTAGTCCATACAGATTGTCGAACGAGTTATTGGGTGTGGTTGTTATACCCCCGCTTTTTCAAGTGGTATCAGAGCAGGCAAACACGTTAATGACCTCATAAGTCTATGTTTGTAGAAATCTGACTCTATAGACAGAAATGTTATCTCTATAAACGTACTTCCAGTCTTTGATGGATCGTATTACTTATGGTGAAAAATTGGTATGTGTGCCTTTCTCCAAGCGCGTGATTTTTAATCATGGGTTCATGTTGTTAATGGCTATAATCCTCCAATGTTACAGTAAATGGTGTAATTGTTCGAAAGGATATTGGTGAGTATGAGCCTGTCGAGATTCTTGCTGCAAAGTAAAATTCTAACGGATTGAATGCTATCACCCATGCTATTACCCCAGATATTCAGCACCATGTGACTACGTGCACTCAGTCTAAAGATGCTTGGGATATTTTAGAAACCGTATTTGAAGGGAATTCCTCTGAAAAGGAAGCTAGGCTTCAAAACCTAAATTCTGATTAGGCAAACCTTCGTATGGATGATGAAGATTCATTTAATGAGTTTAGTCACAAAGTTTATGGAATTATTAATGCATATTTTGCATTAGGTAAGACTATTTCTGAAAAGGATATTGTGATGAAAATTCTCAGGTCTTTGCCAACTTGATACGATTCGAAGAAACATTCCATTGTTGAAGGAAATAACCATGATACACTTTCCTGAAATACTCTTATTGGGAAGTTAAATATCTTTGATCATGAGCATATATCTAAGTCTGGAAAAGATATTGCTTTCAAAGCACAAAGAACGCTAAATTACTTGATAAAAGTAAAAGTGTTGGCAACTCTGTGGATAATCCTATTGAGACTGATTCTTCAGATGAGAATCTTTACAATTCAGTCTCTCTGATCACAAGACACTTTAGAGATCTTATTTTGAAGAGAAGTAAACGGTTCACCAGAGATAAACCCAGATCATGAGTTAAACCTCATCATTGTTCTCCTCCTAAAAACAGGGACACTGTCGACACTGATGATGAAGATATGCCACAGTGCTTCAAGTGTAAAGGTTTTGGTCATTTTGCTAATGAGTATCCAAATCGTAGAAAATACACTGGTAACAAAGGTCTTGCTGCAATTCTTGATGAAATGTCTGATCACTATTCAAATGAAGATGAAAAATCAAGTGTTGCACTCCTTGGCGAAAATATTAATTTTGATAATTGTAGCACTACGTACATCAATCTTGATATTCTTCATGTAGAAACTTCTTCGACCACTTTGGAGGATAACATGGATTTTACTCTATCTAGTAAAAATTCTATCTCACATGTTTCAGGTACTTCAATTTATTTAGCAGCATGCTCGGCTATGGTACCTGAACCGTCCTCCACATTGAAATGTTCTTATTGTATTTAAGGGTCATGAACTCTCAAATTATTTCAAGTCCAAACATAAAATAAGATATTTCAAGAAACTTCAGCGGAGAGCAAGTCGATTAGCAAAGAAACCTAAACTTGTTCTGAAGTCGAATCCATCTGAGGTACGTAAACTTAACTCATCTCCGAAGAAGTAAATTTCTAAAGAAAAATTAGACCTCTATAGAAAAGAACTAGGTCTAAATGCGTTATGAAAAAGGGAACTGAGAATTCCATACAAAAATCACATGGTGAACAGATTATTGTTCACCCTAATACAACCTAATTGTATTGAAAGTGCATCTTGTCTCATGCTCGAATTCAAAGAGACGGGATTCATGCACAATCGGGATTTAGGAAAAGAATTTTTTTTTTTTTTTTGGAATTTTGTTGATCTTTTCATGGTATTTAAAAGGTTCACCCTGTTTGATTAGTAAAAGAGGGTTAAAAACGACAATTTTACCTTTTTTGAGGTTGAGAGTTGTTCGTACGTGAATCCTACTTACTTTGTATATAGGTTCCATAACCCTACATTCCTTTGATAATTGTTAGGGGGAAAGCCACTTTTACTAGAGGGAAAGCTGACTTTTGGGTGGATTTAGAAAAAACTTTCCCCCTAACAATAATCATTTATAGGTCTCTCTATAGTGTGGTTGGAACTTCTACGCTGGTTGAAGAGACGTTGACATGAAACATGGTGATGAGATATCAGACTTGCAGGACCACAACAAGCCACACTACAATCACTACAAGAAAAGTCACTTTTAGCGGTAAAATATTGTGTCACAAAAACCAATTTCTTCGTTGCAAAAAGAATTCAGTGGCACAAAAAGTTTCGTCACCTGTAGTGAATCGTTGTAAAGTGATTTGTGACGTCCTTACAAAATTGTCACCGAATTATTTTATTAGTGACATAAGTCTTTTTGCCACCAAAACTATCTTTTCGTGAGTATATAAAATTGCCACTGTTCACTAATTTTGTGATGAAGAATTTTATCACTCTAGGTATTTTTGGTGAGGAAAATATTTTATCACTTAAAATAGTTTTAGCAGCAAAATTTGTTTTCCTCGGAATAAATTTATAGTGAGAAAACAAATTCGTCACATAAAATAGTTTTAGCATCAATATTTATTCGCCTCAAAATATATTTATAGCGAAGAAACAAATTCGTCACATAAAATCGTTGTAGCAGCGAATTTTCTTCGTCTCAAAATATACTTTTAATGAAGAAACAAATTCGCCACATAGACAGTTTTAGCCGCGAAATTTATTCGTCTCCGAAAAATTATTGTTTAGCAGCGAAATGATTTTCGTCTCGGAATAAAAAATCAACAACAAAATCAAGTTTTCTCTAAAACCAAGTATAATGACCAATTAGAATTGTATAGTTGTGTCCGAAACAATTCTACCGACAAAGTCATTCTATTTTCTCAACATGCCAAATTCGTCACCAAATTTTATTTAGTGAGTACAAATGTTATCATCATCGTTCTAAAGAGATTTATGGCATAAAAAAATATATTTAAATAAATAATACTAGTTGAAAACTAAAAAAAAAGCCATTTAAATAAATTATTGCAACAATATCCAAACTAAAAAAGCTTACAATACACATCCGATTTTGATGTTCACATATCATATCAATTGTGAATTTTCCATTGTCTTCTATTAATTTTTTTGATCTTCTTATTCCGTGCGGGTATTAGGTCATCTTGAGTGTTGAGTTTCTTGTTGCCAGCTATGACTGTTATCTATCCCAAGTAAGATCCAATATCACGGTGTCACCTTTAGGCACAAACCAACATGAGTCGGTAGTAGATATATATTGTCAAATTCAGAGACTTATCAAATGTGCAATTGCAGCAACACAATGAACTCCTGAAGCAAAATACTCATTGTACATGTAGAGTAGAATCACATTTCCTGGATTACTAAGATAGGCAAAAGTTGCAAACTTCCTATAACAGAACATGCCTATATATTAAAACATCCAAAGAGACCCAAGGTTCATTAATCCCTATCCAAGTATCTTATTTCCTAGACTGGAATATAATAATTCCTAGATCGGAATATAATAAAATTACGGAAGAATACCTTAAACTTGGCTGGAAACCTGAGCTTTTGCATAATCCATGCATACTGCAGAGCAGAAGTATATTTTAAAATCCAGACATACCAAATCCAATATCTTAAACTTGGTTGGAAACCTGAGCTTTTCCATAATCCATGCATATTGCATAATAGAAGTATATTTTAAAATCCAGACATACCAAATTCAATATCATCAAAGAAGCTTCTCAGTTAGAAGCTAGTATAACGAATATATAAGCAATAACCAGAAATATTTCCCGGGACTGATACCTTAATTTCTTGCTGCAAGCTTTGATTAGTACTCGCTTTTAGTCCCAGGCCAGTGCATAACTAAAAAAGAAGCACACACATCAGTCGGATGTCAACTATCCATCTATTAATTACTTTGAGCTTTATCCACCAAAATACAAAAGTAGGAAAAGTACACGATGTCACATTAGTATATAATATACCAAGTACAACTTCCGGA
The DNA here is from genome assembly GCF_003573695.1 of Papaver somniferum. Lineage (NCBI taxonomy): Eukaryota > Viridiplantae > Streptophyta > Magnoliopsida > Ranunculales > Papaveraceae > Papaver > Papaver somniferum. The sequence continues at coordinate 32,327,904 of NC_039366.1, forward strand.
TTAAATAAAACATCCTAGATAAACTTCACATCAAAGAGTAATCCTTAAAAGGGGTGATTTTTCTTTCTCAGGTACTTCTCTTTTTACCATTTGCAGAATGACAATACAAACCCATAACTTAAGATGTCAATACAAATTACCTGCGTCTTAAGATGTAAAGCAAATTGATTGCTAATAATCTAGAATCTATGTGTTAACTTTTGTTCCTAATTTCACATCCTCGAGGGAACAAGTTCAATAAGTTTTTAAGGATGCATAATTTAAAAAACAATGCTTTACTATACATTCTTGGCTTCCTACTATCACCTTCCTGGCACGAATTTCCCTAGTGGGCATAAAAAAGCAAAAGTGAATATCTTGAACATAACTTTTTGAATTTCAAGTATGAATTCTTATCAAAAACAATGACAAACAAATACATTCCGATAAGCGTATGACAAACAAATTCATTACTCCTCTAACATTGTAATTGCAAGTAAAGGCTATAGTATCAAAAGTTTGAGCTTGTGTCTCATGTTCTCCAACTCAGCCGGTAGATTGAGTAAATATATATCATTTGAAATAGCCTACAATGTATAACATCATTATGAGGATCAAAATAGCTAATTAACAAACAAACAACAAATTCAACACACAAGAATCTTACCATAACGAGGAAAACCCTAGAAAATCAAGAGGAATTTCTCCAGAGCCGCAGAAAGATATTTTAGGTTTGAAGGTGCTAATTTTTTTAAAAGATTAGTCTTATACGAGAGAATTACATGAGTTTAACCGTTCAATCAGGAACACAAATTGAATACAGCGGAAGAAGAAAAAAAAACAGTTTTCTCTATGTCAATTAATCTATTGACCAACATTCTTTTCATTCTGAGATTTTAATAAATCATGATTTGAATCAGGAAATTGAAAACATGACATAGAATAATAACAGATTACCAAAATATTTCTTCTTGGATTATTATATATTGGATTTTCTGACAAATGGATTGAGGGTTTTCCTTTCTCAATCGAAAGTAAGGTGAGGGAGAAAGAGAGAGAAAGAGTGTGAAAACGTGGGAGGCGAAAATGGAATTTGGTTTATGTTTTTTCTCTCTTTCGGTGTATATTAACAGAGAGATATGGAATGGTTGCCCAACTTTATGATACTCCATCTGGTTATATATGGTATAGCACGGCTTGACGAATATTAACTCCAACAACTATTTGATTGATTGATAAATATTCATGTATCAAGGGAAAAAAATCTAACGATTTATGGGTTGCCACTTTGCTAATGTATTAATATTTGTGAGTCTCACGGAAGCATGTGACACTATTTCGTAGGGTTCCACCACCTTAGAATTATATGAACATTTTTTCTTAGTGCACCCACACATGCTCTAATTTTGTAATAATTTTTTTCATTTGCAATCATATTTTGTGTTTATGATATTTGTTTATGATTTTGTGTTAATCAAATCATATTCAACATCATGAGACCATACTTAGAATGACCCGATTTCATCTAACACTGGCCAATTGAACTCAGTTATCACTCACTATCATTGAATCAGACTTCGTTTTCACTAACTAATTTTACACACTTTTACTTTATGCCATCAAATTATACTCAACATCACTATATCATACTCAGTATGACTTATTATTCACCTAATTCCATCTAATTATGTCATTTAGACTCATTTTCGCTCACTTATTAGATCAGACTTACTTTGACGAAGTACCCACAAATTCGATACCACTTTAATCTATGCCATCAAATCATACTCAACATCGCTAGATCATACATTCATACTCAGTATGACTGATTATCCACCTAATTATATCTCATTCGGTTCATTTGGACTCGATTTTCACTATTATCATTAGGTCGGACTTACTTTGACTAAGTATCCACAAATTTAATCCAATTTATCTCAATTTTACTCTATGTTATGAATCATACTCAATGTCACTAGATCATATTCAGTATGACTGATTATCCACCTAATTTCATCTAATTCAGACCAATTGTATCATGTGTCATCAAATCATACTCTGCATGACTAGATTATATCCAATATGACTGATTATCCACCTAATTCCACAAATTTAATATAGCTCTACACATTTTTCACTCAATATCACTAGATCACACATATTTTGACTAATATTCTAAAGATTCAATCATATAAAATCCAATTCTATTTAATATTTTCAATTCCATTATATCAATTACAATAATCACACGATCATACTAGCTATGACTGATTATCCACCTAATCCAATCCAATTGTACTCAAATTTCTCTCAACGTCACTAGAGTGCACTTCCTTTGACTAATTATCCGTAAATTCAATCAACTTAAGTTTAATATTACTTAAGTTCATCACAATCACTAGATCATACTCAGTGTGACTAATTATTCACCTAATTTCATCTAATTTAACCCTATTTTAGTCAAATTGATTCTATTTGATTAAAATCACTAGATCATACGTACTAATCCACCTAGTTCCAATCAATACTTGCGGTCAACTTTCACTAGATATAACTTACTCTTGTTTTTTATTTTTCTTTCGAAAAAAGAGGACAAAACTCCATCCATTGCTTCATTCATTCATTCATTTAAGGATTCCCCTTTTCTCGTGCAACATGCAGGAGGATACCAATATTACCAGAGGGATATCATTTGAGTGATCCGTTAACATTTATTTGTCCTATATGTAATGGTATCGCCTCTGCTAATCTTGGTATCCTCCTTTATAAACCGTATTACATAGTTACCAAAAATTTATTCTTTAGCAGCTATGTATTCTTCTGTCACCATAAAGAATTCTTTGTGACAATATTTCAGTAACCACTGAAATCAGGAATTGCGGTGAAGTTGTAGTGTCACTGAATATGATTAACGCGACAAAATCTAGTTCGTTGCAAATGTTCTTACTTGTGACGATTAAAAGTTGTTACTATGTAAATATTTGCAATCAAACAAGCTGATGGTGTCAAAAATTTAGTTTCGTCAATGTAAAATTAGCTAGTGACGAATTAATTTGGTAAATATAAACTTTTCTTTTGTAACTATAGATTATCACCAAAAAGATTTTATGTCAAAAGCATCATCACAATAGACTTAAATGGTGACAAACACATATAATCACAAAAAAAACATATTAGTGACTAGACATTATTTTGTCTCTAAATGAAGTCACTAAAAACTTATGAGTGACGAAACCCGAGTCCCTTCGCGAAAAATCTAACAACAGTGACAAAAAATATTTTGGTCACAATAACTAAGCTTCAGCAATGAAATATTCTTCACCACAAAAACTATCGTCACCAAAGCCGTGTTTTATTGTAGTGAATGTCGAGAATTCATGTTTGGTGAAAAACTTAGCGAAGTTTGTGTGAGACAGTAGATGTACCGAAGCTGGATCCAACGTGCAATAGAAAAATGAAAACAATGGGGTAGTCGAGTATATATCGTAACGGAAAATGGGTCATTTGTCCAAATATTTTTAAATCACGGTTCAAATGGACGAGTAAAAAATAGTTTGGGTGAAATGGCCAAAAAAAATTAGTAAGAATGAAACTGGTTTCATCATAGATTAAATTTAAAAAATAGTAAGGATGAAACTGGATACATCCTGTGTAAATTAAAAATAAGAAAAAATATTTGAAAATGGGCACGATGAAACTGGTTACATCCTGCCTATTTTTATATTTTTTTCCATTTAAACAGTATCAAAATCTAACTGTCCATTTCACTCAGGAATTGTTGATTTTGGTCTTTTTAACCAATTTTGTGATATCGTAACGCCTTCCCGATTAGATAAACGTGTGATTGTGCTTAATGATCAATGCTTTCCAGATTCTAATTTTGTAAAAGAATTTAATGCACCGAATGAGGCGCACCTCTTCTTCTTCTTCTTGGCCGACTTCGTTTCAATCTAATTTTTCCGGCCGTTGTTCGTGACATGACCATGTCTTCTTTTTGTGGTTACATGCGAAAAATCAAAACCATTCATTAGATCTTCGGAAGATAATGATTACAAGAATCATCCATTTGCCACAAAAATATGAAGAAAGCAATTTATTCATCGCTGAATCTGCAAAATCATAAATCATCCATCTCATTTTATTTTTGTTTGGAAAACTGGAACTTCACTACTATTCACGTGTCCACCTTTGGGAATGTACAAAGTTGATCAAAGCAAGAGATACAGATCGTCTTTTGTTTCACTGGAGATATAATCACATCACATCGCACATTTGTTTCTCCATGTTAATTAGCTATTTTTAATCCACCTCAAAGTCGACTTTCTCCCTAGTAAAAATAATTTTTTCCTTATTAATTATCATTCCTTTTTCCTTCCTTTGAAATTTTTTTTATCAAAAGATTGTTTGTGGAGCTAGTTTTGTGTAGTTCTTTCACAATCCCATATTTGAATGGAGACTAAGCATCATATTTTCTGATGGAAAAGATGTTAATATGATTATCAAGCTATCAATCATGAAGGAAAAAGGTAAATCTCATTCCTCTACAACTTTGAAGAGAAAAAGGAAGAATATGAAGAAACCAAGGACTAACCCCTCAAAGCTTCATAAGTTTTCTGGTGTTCCTGAAGAGTTGAAAGAAACAAGGATGGAGATGCAGCATATAAAAACTATTGTTATAAGATCTCTTGAAATTCAGAAGGCCCTGGTCTGGCATCAGTCAAGAAGGTTTGTTGGAATTGACTCCTTTCTTCATGAACCTTATGTTCCAATATCTGTTGACGACAAGGAGTTCAGGGACGATAAAGAATTTTTCAAGAATCTCAATGTCTAGGAATCTTCTTATGAGAATTGATTCTTATGTTTGAGAATGATATAACTATGGTTTGGAATAGCAAATATTGTGATTACACATAGCCATTGCCAATGATTTGCATCTTGTAATATTTTAGATTTATTTATTTAAATTCTAAGTTATTTGGAGGATGATTTTGCAGTATTAATCTTTACTGGTTTTATATATTGCAAAAATATTTTATGGGATATATGTGTTTACGTCCGTGAACTATGATTATCTCATATATATGTCAAAAGTTAAGTGTATTATGTCTTTATGCAAACTAGTTTGAAATCCGTGCTACGCACCGGGACTGTTGGAATTTCTTATATCGTCGGTTCATGTTTACTGAGGCGGGGCTTTGCCCCGCACCCGTCCTAATAGGAATTCTAATAAGCTTATAGGATTACTATCCAACAGATTGACAGTTAACAGTTAAAACCTTATAATAATCAAATATATAATATTATTTATAATAAGTTAAGTGTATTATGTCTTTATGCAAACTAGTTTGAAACTCGTGCTACGTTCCGGGACTGTTGGAATTTCTTATATCGTCGTTTCATGTTCACTGAGGCGGGGCTTCGCCCCGCACCCGTCCTAATAAGAGTTCTAATAAACTTATAGAATTACTATCCAACAGATTGAAAGTTAACCGTTAAAACTTTATAATAATCAAATATATAATATTATTATCATTGGAAGATCTAACGTGGTTTTTGAAAACTTATTTCATGTAATATAATAAAAATAATAATCAATTCTACAAATAAACTAAAATACTCTAAGCTATAAATACATAATTAATTATTTTTTTTTGATTGTCTGATTCCCCTCTAAATTTCTTTCTTTTTAATAAGAAACATAGAAATTTTATTAAGCTGAAATATTATCTTATATAGTTTAAATTCCCCTCTAAATTTCACACCACTCTGAAAAATACTAAACGAAGCAATAAAAACAGATTTGTGAAATAAAAATTGAATTTCCGATACTCATCAAAAATATATAATTTCTGATGTGATTTTGATTTTTGTCAAAAATCCACCATCAATAGTAACATATTGAAGTCGTGCTAACATCAACAGCAAACTGGCTCGAAGATACGCCACTTTCCGATCTGTCCTTCAATTATGAAAATGCGTATTTTGTTATAAAGTGAACATTTTAGCTATGCATTATCGTAGGTGAACGGTTGTACTGGAAAGATGGGTAAGGCAATAATAGAAGCTGGAGTTTCTGCAGGACTTCAGGTGCTTCCTGTATCTAGAAGAGAAACCATTCTCACGTCATTGCTCGAAGAAAACCCGAGTATGATTGCGATTGATTTTACAGTCCCTGTTGCGGTTAATGGTAAAATCTCTTCTTGGCTCATATGGATTTTTTTGTTAAAAATTGTGATTATTCACGGATAAAATTGGGTTTCCCTTTTGTAATGGGAACTACGGGGGAGACGGGTAGATGTTGTCCAATACTGTTCAATATTCAAAAAGTTATATACTGTAATCTCACCACAAAAGGTATACTGTCATGTTAAAACAGAACCAGAAAACATAAAGATAGAAGAGATAATCTAGTTGTTGGTTGCCCTTATCTCTGAGACATCACCAGAGATACGAGAATTCCCAAACAGCATTTGATCCTCTAAAACTGAAGAAGCACGATCAATAAACACTAAATTATGCCTATCCAAAGAGATAGCAGGCAGTTTCTTTGCTTCTAGGAGTATTGCTTGGTTTCTCCAATGTTGAAAGTCTATCTCCTTTGCCCATGAAGCAGCTTCCAGCAGAGTTAGTGCTTCTGCTTCTTCAGGACTGGTTGTCCCGACTGTCCCAGTGATAGCTTCGCCTGAACCAGAGATTCAAGTATCATTTAACTAAGATGCATCTATGTTCAATTTAAACTCATGTAAAACAGGTGCTTCCCATTTCTGTGAATTAGAAGACATGTTCTTTGTGGTGTCAACAGAAATCATAGGTAAAGCAGTAGAAACATTTGTTAAGTCTAAATGTGGTGCCCAATATTGTAAATGTCTTTGAATGATCAAAGAAGTTTGCAGGCTAGTGTTAGATTGATCCTCGAAAATTCTTTTCAGATCATCCAACATTTAGTTTCTCTACATTACCTTATCCTGCAATTTATTGGAAAACAGCTTTATACCTCACCAGGTATAAACTTCAAACATACATTCAATTTCACTAATTTATTGGTCGTTTGATGATTTATAGAGTAATTAACTTTTCATGAAATCTAATTGCTTTGAAAAGGATTATGTCTCAGCTAAAAGCAACGATGAAGTAAACTATTAAATCGAAACCTAGCAATTCTACTTAGGTTTTCCAATTTGTAACTTAATCAAACTATCAAAAAAAAAAAATCAGGCAGTTCAGGAATTTAGGGACTAGGGGAAAGAACATAAAAGCAGATTACAGAGATTCAGTCGAAGGAAAAAGAGTACAACATTTCGATCTGCGGATAACAGTGGACTCACATGCCTCATTAGAACCTTGACAAGGAAAATCCAGTGGGAAAAAAATTTGACTAAGGAAAAAGAGTACACGATGTAATGTCCAACATTCTCAATATCCATAGTCTTATATGGCTTTACTCCCCCTGATGAGTAGCCGTCTCATTTGATCATTTTGTTGGATGTTATTGCATAGAGGTCACGATCCATCTTGTAATGTCTTCATCCGCTTCAGTTCTTTGTAACAAGTTTTACAAGAATATCTGTGGTCACAAAAATGGGGCATAGCTTAATATAACAAAGTAATCATGGCACCATTTCTTGAATTTGGGATAGAAGCTTAGATCAAATTATAAGAGGTATTTTTACGAAACTACAGCAGAATATAGGGACAATGAATGTCAGTAGCTAAACAGCTTTTATGCATACACACAGATAAGTTAACTATGTGAGTTTCGTACCACACGAAACAGATTAGTGCAACAAACAGAGCCCCGTGATTTTAAACAATAACCATCATGAAATGAAGCATTGAAAGTGACAAGTGTTTTCTTTATAATACGCTGAAACATTCAACAAAATGGCAATTTATATTCAATTTGTAAAACCAAAGAACAACAATTTGCTGTCTATAGCCACTCCGAGAAGAAAATTTACCTTGATGTCGTCATCAAGTTTCACATGCTCCAGTTGTGATAATATGTGCTTAACAAGTTTACAGACTGGCACGGCACAAACGTAAACAGTAAAATTCTCACCCACCTCAGTTACGGCTTTATTTACTTCTTCCTCATACTCCTGTGATGAGCAAAAAGGTAAGGGAAGATTAGAAATGATCCCAAAAAATTGCATATTATGTATAGGAAACATATGCTGGATACCTTGAACTGATCTATTGGGTTGCGAAGATTGATTGGGCCGCAGTTAATTGTTTGTTCCAGAGACTGAACGTCTTTGCCATTTTTTTTAGCTGGGTCCCGTGATAATACTCCTTTCCTAAGGTCGACGTACTCTAGAATCTCTTTCCAATCCACATCCTCCAGTAGCTGCTGAAGACAAGGAATCTCGCCTAGAGGGAAGGCAGGAGGATTCACTGAGTCGAGGTCAAACTGAAGCTGAAGAAGCATCTGTTGCAAGCCCAAATTAAGAAGAGTAAGCAAATCAACCAAAAAAAGAAAGGAATCTTTTTCCAATAACAGCAACAGAAACAAAGCAATGAGTTATACCATAGCTCTTTTTCTAAGAGCGTAGAGATGTGTGCACTCCAGGTTGTAGTAATTTTTTGCGGCCTCATCATAGCCGTCTTCCAATTTAGCTTTCAGTTCCTAAAAGTAAGATGCACACAAACCACATAAACAAAACTTGCACCTCCTAAGTATCATATCATATCAAACTAGCGTCTAGCTAGAATTAAAATAAAACAGCGCATACCTTTCAAATCGACAGATAGGTCGCCCCAGATGTTATAAAACTGGGGAGGATATATACTCAGTAGATACACATATTTATAATAACAGTCTGTACATTTCTAAATTGCTTCTTCCAGTCTTCGGGCGAAAGATTTGGCAATTCACCCCTGAAATTATTTATGAAGGGGGAAGCAAGCAAATTAATTACAAAAAAAACAAACAACTAATACCCCCCAAAAATTAACGATAAATAACAAAAATAAACCCTAATCACAACTAATTCTGAAGAACAAGAAGAGACTTTACATGGCATCTTCGATTTCCTGATATGACTTACTACTCCTCATATCTCCTCTCACGTATCTTCTCTCTCTCTCTTTTAGGTTTTACTAGAAAAGGAAGCACAAACTCTCGAATTTTGTAATTCTGTTATGCTAATAAGCTGTTTTAATTCAAGCATCTATCAAATTCTATGTTAATAAACAAGCTGTGCATATTTACGGAGGTGTACCAAAAAGAAAGAAGAGTCATTTCTCACTGAAATTCTGTTTTCGTTTACTTGAACTTGCAAAGAATGTGACCTCCACCAATATATATAGCAGTACATGAGGGATAAACATAACCCCATAACGGGATTACTATTAGACTAATGTTGATACGCGCTTGTGTATGTGGCTCATACATGGAGTGGACGTGGGTCCCGGAATGGTGGACAGCCACATCATCTAACCGACTTACAACACTCCCCTTGGATGTCCGTCATATAAAATATTGTTTCGTCAGAACTTTGCCAGAAACGTCCGTTAAAATCGAAACTTGTATAGATCTTGTCAGGAAAAATCGTCTGCGGCAAAAACCTGAACAATACCGGCATTTATCCGAAACTGCATTCCAGGAGTACTCTATGGATATATATATATCTATTTAGATGATGATCACTGTTCCGAGATTGTTATCTCATTAAAAACCCCGTCAGGAAAATCCAGAGGGAAAAAACCTGAACGTAGGAAAACATGAGTTCTCAGAACTATGATGAACCCGCAGATGTTGCCTCATTAAAACCTTTCCCGGAAAAACCCTGAGGGACAAAAAACCAGGACGAAGGAAAAAGAGTACAACATTTCGATCTGCGGATAACAGTGGACTCGCATGCCTCATTAAAACCTTGACAAGGAAAACCCAGTGGGAAAAAAACTTGACTAAGAAAAAAGAGTACACGATGTAATGTCCAACATTCTCAATATCCATAGTCTTATATGGCTTTACTCCCCCTGATGAGTAGCCGTCTCATTTGATCATTTTGTTGGATGTTATTGCATAGAGGTCACGATCCATCTTGTAATGTCTTCATCCGCTTCCTTTACTCGAGAAAACTTGGTCTGGTCTTCCTACGTGCAATTTCTTAATGATCATCTGGTTGTGCAAGCCTTTTATTCTCCACTAGCTTTTTCTGAACAATCATAATTGATTGGAGGATAAACAAGTATCCTCTATTACCAGACTATTAGCTAGGAAAATGTTTAGATGCTTTAACAAACCTGTCAAAAATCAAAACTTAAACAGTCTGATTAGCTTTTCTCTGTGGGAGACATTCAACGATCTTTAAAATATCAAGCTTAATGGTACCACGAAGATGAGGGATGGAACTTTCTTCGAACCAATGCCTCGATATTGGTGTTAGGCAGAGCCAGACTTTCATGTTTACTACAAACCCAATATAAGGGATCTATAGCATACTTTAGCTAATGTACCATTTACACATCTTTTGTGTAATACAAACCACAGAGTGATACATCTCATTTGATATGTAAACTGATCAATCTTAAAAGTAAGAGATCGCATAGCTGCAATTGTTCCAGCTTGTCCATTTAAACATGTCTAAACCTTTTAAGGTTGATGAAATTAATGGACTTCCAGCTACAACGCTCAACCAACAGATCAAGACCTTGTTTTACTAAGAATTCATCTCGAACTCCTACTTAAAGCATTTTTGTGATGTGGAGAATTCTTCAGGAGTTTCAATAAAGTAGATGTTGCATAAATCAAATCTTGCAAATGCACAGTTTATGAGCATATAAGATGGTTCACATATCCCTGGATAATATAAGCATTCACTTAGACGATTGGCCATTTTCGTCCTTATTGAGCAAACGCATATGACATGGTAATTCTACTGAATAACTTCAGGAATTTACATGCAATTTTCTGTATCTAGTCTTTCATACAGATCCGCAGTAACCACATCAACTAGATGTACATCGAGTACTTAAAGACTACAAGAAAAATACTAGAAAAAAGGTAGATGCATCCATAGTAGGGAATGTGTTACAAAAAAATCCATCTCAGGTTCCTGTAAAAGACTATGTGCCATTAGTTGACTTTACTTTTCTCATTATGCATAAAAATCCACCTGTAACCAGTAAGGGTTACATCATCGGAAGTCGTCATTACAAACACCCACCTGTGGCTAAGAGTAGCTCATATTATCGAGCGTTCTGGTTGCAGTACCGAAACCATGCATTTTCGTGAGAAACTGTTACTCTGCCTGAATCCGTCCTTTCCTGTTTAACCAATCATTCCTTTGATGATATTCCTATACGGAGAGTGTTTCAACACCAACATCATCTATGGAAGTATCATTGGATACTTTGAGTATGTCATCAAAAATCATTGTATTACGACCGCAAATTTCTCTATTGCATGCATGCCTTATGGAAATCCTCTCATTTTGAGGTTTCACAGCCTTTGCAGAGACATTCTCTTATTAGGAGAACTATACTTAGAGAAATCAGATCTTATTTTGATAGTCTTTTTGAGAGAACTATCTTTAAATGATTATATGATCGGTTCTTCCTTTTAGGAGGCGCAGAATATTTTAAGTCAACTAGTCATCCACGCTGAAGGTGTGCTTCGAATGACACACTTGCTACTACATTCACATCTTATCAAGGAAGCAAATTTATTTGCAATTTCTGAAGATATCAAATCTTATACATGTCTTTCATTGCTGACAACATCAAGATGAGATACATCCTGGTTTATCTTGTGCAAACCAGAATACTTCACGCCGTTATTTAGGCGACAGCCTTTCCTCCCCCAAACGGTGGGAAGACTTTCTCATCAAATTTGCAAATCTTTTATTAGTAGTAACCATGGTGGATTTAGCACGTGTCAAACAAGAAGACATGACAATGGTTTCATGAATAAGAAGTTCAAAATGCTTGATGAATGAATAACAAAACCATTCAACGAATGCATAAGAACAATAAAATGGTCCCCATCGATGCCCACAGCATCACTAGAATGATACAACATCAACGATTGACAAACAAGAGTTTCTTTTGAAATCTATACGAGTATAGATACACAATTACCTCCCAGGTAATATGTCGAGTCATGCCTGACTGCCAGACCATACTTCCAGGAATCTGGTTAGTGTATGTGGAAACTCTTTGTCAAGGTTAGCATTATAAAACAAACGACCATAATTCTCTCATTACACTTTCTTATAAGCATCAAATTTCGAACCAAAGTTCGTGGATGCTAGGACTGAGGTCCTAAAAGCAAATACAAGTGACAGAATAACCCAATATGGATTGAGATCCATATTTGCCAATCATAAGAACTTGTCGATAATTCCTTTGCAAAGGAGGGATATCCATCCACATCGATTTCAATAGCTACTCTGAACATTATCGACAACCATTTAACAATCAGTTAATAACGATCTCACATCATTCTCTCGAGTAAGAGGATATTCTAATCCATTTGGTACCAAAATTCAATATGCGGATATTCTTCTCCATGATATATCAACGCAATTTTCATGGACATGCTCCTCGTCAGGAGATATCAACTCATAACTCAAAGAGAATATGGACGTTACCTGATTAGATTGGCGTACCTCATACAAGAAGTTTTCGTCTATGCTTCTAGGCATACTTCCAGACGAAACAATCGCTGTGATTCCATGGCAGCCTTGCAAGGACCTTAATCTATGCCTAATCAAGCAAGCGTGCTCTTGCTAAATCTAGCAACAGAGTAATCTCCAACACCTCAGGCACTTCTTGGTGTGAGAATTTAGATGAGACATAATTGGAGTTAACCAATGTCGTCGATGGTTCTCCCCCTAATCCTTAGGCGGGAATGTCTCGAATTTCAGTTATGCATGACTCTACCTATCATGGGAGCAACTGGGTGCAGAAAATAACAATAACAGGCAACCCAGGAGAGATAACTGATCAGGTTTTCTCTCTCGTTTACTGTCCAGCTGGAATTCAAATAAAAGAATTTGCATTTCCATGCAAAATCAACAGTAAATTGTAAAGTAAATTTTGTGAACATAAACACTATCTCAATATCAGCCCCAGTCCTGCCAAGACGACCGATAGAGATCGACGACAATAAACAGCATTTCAAATGCACGTATCGAGTCTTTTATGTCACAACGATAGTAGAGCTCTTCCAGGCTCAAAACGGCTTATTCAAACCATTCATTATGCTACCGTCCCGTATTTTTCCACTTTTGGTGGTACGGAGTTTACCAGATTCTCAAACCTGATAACTAATGTGGTTCTCATATTCAAATATGTGTACCATAATTGCATCTTTCTCATTCTGTGTCTATTTATTTTCCAAAAATAGACTAATATTTGCATAGGTACAAGTGAAAATTTAATTCACGAAATTCAGGATTTTAGGTAATAGCTCAGGCCAAAAATCAGTTCACAGAAATATATATATTTACAAAACAAAGAAGTAAGTACCATTGTTATAACAAAGCTACACAGAAATAACAACTGCCTTATCCAAGAGTACATCTAAGAATAAGACATTCCACAAGGGACAGAGATTTAATTCAACTTCTTGCGCAAACACATCACTCTTGCATTGAAAACTACAGGTACGATCATGCTCAGTAATATTTCATTCCAAATAAAGTACTTACACATAGACTTGTTTATCATTCAAATTTCACTTTAAAACTTCATCAAACACAAAACATGCACCATATGTCTATAGGCTCAAACCCAATTTTTTGAAAAACAAAAAAAAATCATTTAATTCACAAATTAAAACGATGATCAGGAAATACAATTTTAAAACTAAATTCAAAGTCTGGTTTCATATGAACTAAAAAATAATGAAAAATCAAAAGATTAAGAATATAGAATTCTTACCAGTTTGGTGGAAATACAATTCAATCCAAATCTATCAACTCTTGTAGAGAAGGAAGAAATCTTTTTGATATCTTAAATACAAATTTGATCCAATATCAAGGAAGGTAGAATTATTAGATAGAATAAAAAAATGTATCACCAGTAATTAATTTGGTAAAAATACAAACCAACACTACTTCAAAACCTAGGTTCCAAAAATCAAAATAGGAGAACTGAATCAACTGATTCAACACTTACCCTTGGTTAACAATTTCTCCTTCTTCTTCTGGATCGAGAGGTGGTAAGTAATGGAGTTAACAATGGAGAAGAGAAGATTCAGAAGTCTCGTCTAATCACTGGTTTATTATCCCCTAAATCTGACGGCTACTACTCCTCGGTACATTCGGTCCGGGACGGCACGAGACTTGGATTGGACCGTGTACCTGTACCTCCCAGAGGCCGGTTCCTATTTTTTGGACCGGTACCTGTACCCCCTTCCTCGGTTCGGTACAAAAACAGGTACGGTTCCACCGGTCCCGGGACGGTCCGGCTCGGTTCCTGTGCACCCTTATGTTAACTATTGGCTTTGTTTATATTAGTAAATTAATTGTATTAATGGAACCCGTAAGATTGTGTTCAGGTAAATAACTAGATTTTTTCAGATACTCTAAACATAAATATTAATTTAAAATATCAACTAATATAGTAATTTTTAGATGTTGTTAGTAAAAAAATTTTAGATGTTTACCGGTAATATTAAAAATTAATATAGTCATTTCTATATTTTTTTTCCTTACAAAAGATTCAACAAATACAAATCTTATTATTTTATTCCATAAATATTTTGAATTATTTTTTTTTAATTTTAATCATAAATGCAAAAATTAATATAATAGTTTTATTTACCATTTCCAGAATTTTATTTCCTTACAAAAGATTTTACAAGTTTAAAATTTATTATTTTATTCCATAAATATGTTGAGTTGATTTTTTTTATTTCAGTCATAAAAGTATGAAATTAATATAGTATTTTTACTATTTTCTAGATTTTTTGTAATAACTACATGAAATTATAAAAGAGTAATAAAGATTAATATAATAATTTTTTTGTCATTTCTATATTTTTTTTCTTTTTTTTCCTTACAAAATATTTTAAAAATATAAATATCATTAATTTATCCATAAATACGTTGAATTGATTTTTTTTTATTCATAAATGTAAGAATTAATATAGTATTTTTTATATTTTCTGGATTTTCTATAATAATTATATGAAATTATAAAATATTCAAAAAATATAAATTATATTACTTTGTTCCAAAAATATGTTGAATTGATATTTTTTTATTTTAATCATAGATGTCCGAAATTAATATAGTAATTTTCTTTATTTTTTGGATTTTCACAATAAATACACTAAATTAATATAGCAATTTTTCTAAATAATGAGGGTCGTCCGTCGCGTGTGTCCCAACAATCCACCCAATCTACACCACACATTGTCAGATCAACGCACCATATCTAACGAAATTTCATCCGACGAATACAAATAGTTTCTCAATTATTCAATGAGAGCGCGAGGTTACACTCACCAACCAATAGGAGAGAGGGTAAGCTCCACCAGTACTACTTTTATTCTGGAGTGAGGGATGGTATTGAGTTTTTAGGTTGTTGATATTGATAAAAGATAGAAAGGACTTTTGAATATTCCACAGTATTGATCTTTCCCTGATCCACTTCTATGTGAAAGTATTGTATGGCTCCGTAAGTTTTCTTATGTTGAGCATTTCCGATTAAATTAACAAAACTAGTCATAAAAACCCAAGGTGACCAAACTTGTGGTACAAAAACCTCACTCAAATGTTGGGATCCATTAAAACTCCATCGTAAATAAAATTGATACAAAAACCCCAAATTTTAAAAAAATGATACAAAAACCCCAAATTTAAATGTTGGTTTCATCATAAAATTTGATGAAACCAACATTTAAATTTGGGGTTTTGTGTTAATTTTGTTTTGATGAGGGTTTTGTGTTACTTTTGTTTTGATGGGTTTTTTGTGGAAGGATGGTGACACTTCTGGGGTTATAACTCGTGGACCGTTAAATTAATCAATAAGATCTTCTTGTGGTTAATTTATTCGAGTTTTCTGGATACAAATTCATGTTTCATGTAATTTGTTAATGTCCAAAGAAATCCTTCTTTTCTCGTAAAAGTAAGGTCGCTCTTGTTGTTGGAATGACATTTTAATGGGGGAGAGTTCTTAATTGAACTTGTGCTTAATTGTCAAATCTTTGTGGGGGAGTGCGGCTGTGGAATATTGTAGGAGTTATGTTGTATCTTTATAAACTCCTTAGTGAATACAATAAGTTTCGACTATGTGAAATCATCGAAACAAAGTTGATATGTTCTCTTTTAGTCATGAATTATCTCTTTGAGAATTTCATTATGATACCGCAATTTTCGTATCTATGCCAATTTATATTGACAAAAAGGGGGAGAATTATTTGGTAGTTCACAATACATGCATATGGGTTACGGATCATTATGTAAGGGGGAATGATTTTCATTGTGAGATGGAAGTATTGACTAAGGGGGAGTGATACATATCACCGTAGTATTATTGTCAAAGTTGTGATACAATTGGACTTTTATGTTGTGTGATAATATTATTACCCTGTATAACAATGATTGAGAACAGATGTTTTTCATATGTTTTCTTATTGTTATGGCTACGGATCTTCAACAACAACGATGCTGAGTTGAACACGTTCAGAATCACTGGAGTACTTGGAGTGGCGAAGAATTCAAGGAATGTTGAAGAACCAAGGAAATCAAGCATGATGGATGCGAATCCACAAAGTTTATTTATTTTGGAATCCATATATATTGATGGATGAGAATCCATAAATTTTATTTATTTTGGAATCCATCAAGCATGATGGATGAGAATCTACAAAGTTTATTTATTTTGGAATCCATATGTATTGATAGTTTTGTCACTAAAATGGACAAAGAGGGAGATTTTTAGAGCATTGCTAGATCGAACTCGCAACTGTTGCTATCTCAAGCTTGTTTGTCAAGTTTAGTTGATCAAAACTATAAGTTTTGATTTCTAGTCTACTTATAGCTATGTCTCGGATTAGGATAGAATGTGTAGTTGAGCTTTAGACTTCACAGCGTTCATCGATTGAATACGAGGATCTACTGAGGAGAGATTGGAGGAACTTCATCAACAAAAGGTATGTGGAGACTAAAACGTATCTATCACTCATAAGTCCATCATATTCTATCTCCTAATGAGACTAAGTCGTATAGTTATATAGACTTTTATATTATACACATTTGATATTTCGAGCTAAGTTTAACTCGGTTATCTATTTCTCGAAATATGTGTTGGAAGTTTATTGCTTTAGCTACGTTCATCATATTTTTGACGAGTTTAGTTGGAAACAATTTGTTTGTTGGAATAATAAGTCAAAAGATGATCATGTGAAAATCGCCTTGAAACATTTTACATGATTTAATTTGTGTGAGACAATCATTTGATGTCGACTCGGAAACACTTGAAAATTACTTATAAGCTAATAGTTTGTGTG
Organism: Papaver somniferum; assembly: GCF_003573695.1. Lineage (NCBI taxonomy): Eukaryota > Viridiplantae > Streptophyta > Magnoliopsida > Ranunculales > Papaveraceae > Papaver > Papaver somniferum. The sequence goes on from NC_039366.1 coordinate 32,345,350, forward strand.
AGATAGTTGTTGTCGTCTTCTAAGGATGTTTCAATGATTGAAATGGGAGTTTTGAACAATTAACCTTTGTCTAGATGCATCACAGTATGCAAACTGTTGTGGTATGAATCAGGTCCGAAAACCTTGTTTGCATACCAGTATACGAACAATTTTAAATGTTAAAGTCCGAGAACTAAGTTTGCATACCAGTATACTAACGGTTCTACCTGAGTTAAGGTCTGGGACAGTAGTATGCATAACGGTTTGCAAACTGCTGGACAAGACCAAAATCCAGAAGGTATAGTTTGCGTACCCGTTTGCAAACTTAGTGGTTAAAGTTTTAAAATCGGTTATGTATGTTTTCATACTCATGAAAAAATACATTTATGAATTAAGGAATACAATCTCTACAACTCGTGGCTTAATGTTTATGAATTGATTCTCATGAATCAATCTGATTTTGATTCAATTGGTTCATATATATATATACATATGTGAAATAGTGAACAATTGAACAACTCTATTTGAAACACAATTAGATTCATTTGATTAATTTTCTTTCATGGTTGATTGATCATCATAGTTAATCTAGAAGTGTTATATGAATGTGGTTAAGAAAAAAGTGTTCATATGGATAACTTCGGTTAACTATTATTGAGCCAACTTAATATACATGTTTAGGTACGATTACCCATATCTAAATGAAAGTATATTTCATTTATGTGTAACAAGCTAAAACCACCTAACGATGGAGAGATATTGCTTTGGTTTTAAGTAGACTTAGCTTGAATCTTAAATCTGGTTTTCATCTAACGGTGAATATTGAATACTCTGTTACTAAGCTATCTTATCTTTAATTGAAAGCAAACCCTGATTTGAAAGACTATATTAGGGAGAACTCTAGCAACTGGAAAACCTAATCCCTGCACTTTCCTGTGTCCTAGTTGCGACTAGAGTCGATTCTCTTTTAACCTAGGTTTTTCCAAAACCATTATAAGTTAACGACTTGAAGACTTCATTTGGGAAGTTGAGGATCTTTGATCATGAAATGCAATCCCCAAAAGGTGAAAGTGTTGACAACTCCGGAGATGATCTTGTCGATCCTAATTTTTCAAATGAAGATCTTGATAACTTAGTTTCTCTGATCAAAAGACAGTTTAGAAAACTTCTTAGGAAGAGAAATAAACGATTCTCTAGAGGCAAACCTCCAATGTCAGCTAAGCCACATAATCATATTTCTGCTAAAAACAGAGATTCCAACGACACTGACGAAGAGGATATGCCACAGTGCTTCAAGTGTAAAGGATTGAGTCACTTTTTCAATGGGTGTCCAAATCGAAGAAAATACACTGGCAACAAGAGTTTGTCTGCGACACTTGATGAAACCTCAGATCATTTACGATTCCGAAGAGGAAGAAAATTCAAGTGTAGCATTCTTGGGTGAAATTGTAAATTTTGATAATCGTAGCAATATTCATATCAATCATGATAGTTTAATTGATGATTCTTCATCAAAATCATTGGAGAGCGTTATGTATTTTTCGTACACTAATGAGAATTCTTATAATGTTTCAGGTACCCTGTGTTTAGCCGCTAAAGTTTTGCCTGAAACCATCTCCAATTCGACATGTCCTTATTGTACCGGTAAAGTCACGGACTCATACAATGTTTCAAGTACAAAAATAAGCTAAGGTATGTCAACGAACTGCAACGAAGAGCTAGTTAGTTGAAAAATGCACTTAAACTTGTTCAAAATTCCAATCCTGAGGTATACAAAGTTAACTCTTCTTCTTCTAAAAGATTGATGGATAAGGGAAATTCTTAAACAAAGAGAAGAGTTCGGACTAAACGTTTCGTTTTGAAGGATAGTGTCAATTCCGTGCAGGAATCTGGTGGTGAGAAATCTCGTGCTCACCTCAACACAATCTAAGTGTATTAAAGTGTGCTTCTTATCTCATGCCCTTGAAAGAGATAAGAACTTTGCACATCAGGGCTTTGGATCAAAATTTGAATATTATTGCTTGGATATCCATATGTCTTAAGTAATGGTATTGTAAATTTCGACCTGTAAAAATTTAAAAAGGACAAAAATGACATTATCATTGCATTTTAGGTTTTGTGTGCATGAAACTTTATAAGTTCTGAAATCCTGATAAATGTCTTCCACTTCAAGACTCATATCTCTTTCCCAAGAAGGTTTTCCTATTGATCCATACACTTTTGTTTCACAAATTCATTTTTCTCACGAATCATGGAGGCTCCAAGCAAAATACCTTCTCGTGAAACCTTTGCTCCAATGGTTGTTGATATTGTTCCAACTAACAAGGAGAAAGAGATGTCTATTCCTTTTATCTCATCTCTCATGAAGAGAAGGAGGAATCAGAATAAACCTAGATCGGATTACTCCAATCAGAAAAGGTTTGAAAATCTTCTTGGAGAACTTAGGAAAACCAAGAAGGAGGTGCAGGGACTAAAGAAGATTTTATAGAAATTTCTCAAACTACAAGATGCTCTTGTGAATCAACAGTCTACCAGGTTTGCAGGAATTAACTTTTTCATTCATGAACCGTATGTTCCTTTGCCAGTCATTAATAAGGAGTTTGGAGATGATAAGGAATTCTTCAAAAACCTTAATATCTAGGAAAATTCTTTTGAGGATTTTATTCTTGAAAAGGATAACTAGGGTTTGGTATACCAAAGATTGTGATTACACATATAGATATTTCCAACGTTTTTCATCTTGCATGTTTTTAAATTTATTTATTTAAATTTTAGAGTTGTTGGAAGATGAACTTGCAGATGTATGTAATCATTATTGGTTTATTTATTGCAAAATTCTTATTAAATATTTTTGCTTTTACGTTCACGTGAATCGAGCTAATATTTCATATATGCTCAGAAGTTAAATCTGTTATGTTTTTATAAACAGAAAATAGAACAAACTCTTTGAGATTTTTCTCGCAGTATTGATCTTTTTGTGATCACATTTATGTGTTTTGCTGCTTGACACACTCCGTAAGATTCTCTTATGTTGAGTAAAATTGAGTAAAATTGTCTCGTTGTTCGTAACTGGCCTTGAGATTAATTTATGTCGGTACTATGGATACAAATCCTTGTGATTTGTTAATGTCCAAAATCCTTATTTATCACAAAAGTAAGGTCACTCATGTTGTTCTCTTGGGAATGACATTTTGTGGGGGAGAGTTCTTACATGAACTTGTGCTTAATTGTTATATCTTTGTGGGGAGTGTGGTTATGGAATTATAAAGGGGATGCTTGTATCTTTTTAATCACCTAGGATGAGCGCTAAGTATTTATTACTATGTGATATCATCTAAATAAATTGATATGAGGAGTTGCATTTTAACTATGTTATTATGTAGTATCTCCAGCTTCCTTAAAACTTGAGATATCTTTTGGTTGTATTTATTATGATCCCGCGATTTTTGTACCTTTGTTAATTTTATTGACAAAAAGGGGAGAATCATTTAGTAGTTTCTACATACATATGGTTTACGGATCATTATGTAAGGGGGAGTGGATCATTTAAGCAATAGGTTTACCTATTAAACAAAAGATGTAACTATTGATTAAGGGGGAGAAACATATCACCGTAGTATTAATTCAGAGTTGAGATACAATTGAACTTTGGAGAGAAGATAATATATAGTACAATGTTTCTGTATAACAACGATTAAGAATATTTGTTTTCAAAAAGTTGTTATCGCTATGGAATCAGTTCTTCAACAACAACGATGATGAGTTGAACACGTTCAAAATCATTGCAACTTGAAATAACGAAGAGTTCAAGGAGAGTTGGAGAAACCAACAAAATTAAGAAGACATGGTGGATCGAGGAGTTTTTCGAAAACTTTATTTTTGTTATCCATATATATTAAATAGTTTTGTCACCAAAAGGGGGGGCGATTGTTAGAGGATTGCTTGGTCGAACTCACAAGTGTTGCTATATCAAGCTTGTTGTTAAATTTAGTTGTCAAAAATATATTTTGATTTCTAGTATACAATTAGTTAAGTCTCGGTCTAGGATAGTGGAGTTGAGAAACGAACCAGTCATCATTTGTGTTTTACAGTTTGAAGGCGAAGATCAACCGAAGCTTTTGCAGAACTTCATCAACAAAAGGTAAGTTAAGACTGAACCACTTATTTATCAAGTTATATTCACCTTTCTATCCTTGAGACGATTGTCACATAAATAATTAGACTAGCTTGCATAGACAAGAATTCCGAGTCGAGAACTAATTATTTAGTTTACAAATTTCTCGAAATATAATGACTAAGCTTAATGAAAAATATTCATACTTGATCAAATTCGGTGGAGTGCAATTTATTGCTCGGAACCAAATCACGATTCAAGTTTAGCATTTGAAAATAGTCTGGAACAGTGATAAGTATCATTGATGTTATTCAGGAATGTTTCGAATTGACTTAGAGAAATATAGAACTACTATATCCGGAATACAAGACAGTGTTATCAGTCTTACAAACTGAGAAAATTGTTATATGTCAGAAGTCGTATTACATGTATTCGTACATGTAGAGGAGTAGCTATATATCGACTTTCATATTTGTGTGATATGCATATTTGTATGTACATCATGGGAAAATCTTATTGTTTCCTGATCCGAATAGGTATGTGTATTCGTATACAAACCATTTTGGAACTGTGGTAAGGGAACCGGGTTAAATAATCAAACCAGTATGTGAGCCAAAACAGTTTTATGTTCTCGAACCATTTTAGTACCCAAACTGGTACGCAAAATGAATGTTCTGTGAACTACGGAACCGGCAAACTTCTTAAGTTTGCAAACCAGTATGTGAACTAAAAAGCCATGTAGTCTCTGAAACTTTGAGTTGGTTCAAATTTCAAACCGGTACGTGAATTAAAAATTTCCGTAGAGTCTGGAACTCGGTAATTGAATAAGTTCGCAAACCGGTTTATGAACTGAAAAGTTCAGTAGACTCCGGAACTCGGTAATTGCAAATAAGTTTGTAAACCGGTCCGCGTACTATGACTCAGTCGATTCACGAACGATTAGTAATTGTACTTTTTACATTTACAAACTATGTCGATTATGATTCAATTGCGATTAAATTATTTTTATGAAGTAATTTGCATTTGATCAATTCTCTAATTAATACTAGACTTATTTGATCACATAATCGTACCTCAATATTAATGTCTTAGTGAACATGAAAATGAATTTTAATCTTTTAAGTTCAAATCGGCTAGTTCCGGCTAACCATGTTGAACATGGTCTTTATACATGGTCCGGTTGCGGTTTACCTAACCATAATGTATATCTTGTATATGTGAATAAGATTCAATGGTTTCATCTAACGGTGAATATTGATTTCTTGGTTCAAAAGTTATCTCAGCTTAAATAAGGGGAACTCTTGGAAACTGGGATCTTTGAATCATGACAATACTTTTTGGTGTGTCCTAGTTGTATCTGGATTCGTCCTCTCCAGAAACCCTTTTAGGTTTTAGCGACTACAAAGACTTCATTGGGATTAGTGAAGCCAGGTCTAGTTATCTTTTATCTTGATCACTTGAGTGTCCCGATCTTGATTGTTTGTAGAGCCTTCCTCCATCAATAAAGATAAATAGTAATTCAAAAGTGTCTTTCTCTCATACTTTGTTGATTCCACAAGTTTTATACTTGTGAGGTGAATAATAATCTAGGCTGCACTTCGGGTTGCATTAGTCCGGATTTTGAGGATAGTCGGACTTTTGTCCAAGTTGCTATCGATTTCTATCACCTGGATCTTTCGTTTGATATGATCATCCATTTAGATCGTAAATCGGGAAATCAATTATAGTCATAATATGTGGGAGAAAGATTTTGTTTAAAGTCTTCAATTGAGTTGAAGCAACTCTTCGTTGGTGTGAGACCTTCTAAGGGTATCAATTGCGCGGAGTCCTGTTAAGATTCAAGAGTCGTAAGGAGCGCGATTGTACCTGAATCAGTGGGATAATGAATTCGGGATCAACTACATTCCATATCGAAGTTAATTGGTAGTAGGCTAGTGTCTGTAGCGACTTAATACAGTTTGGTGTTCAATCTGGACTAGGTCCCGGGGCTTTTATGCATTTGCGGTTTCCTCGTTAACAAAATTTCTGGTGTCTGTGTTGACGGCATTGCTCCGTCAGGCTTTGTCCCATTGCGGAAAATTCCCCAATCACAGTATTTAGGACCAACCTTGTTAGTTGGATAAGAGTTGATTGATCCTTGGACATTGGTCTTTGGTATCGTCCAAGAACTCTCTTTGTAGCTATGTTCACATATTCAATTTTATAAACGTTGTAACAACAAGTGAAAAAGAGATATAACTCTAGGCACTTTCCTAGAATGAGTTTTTACACTCGGAGTTGTGTTGAGTTTGTCCATACAGATTGCCTAAGAAAAAGTTGGTGGTGTATTTTGGTACCCCCAGCGCTTTCAGAGGAAAAATTACTTGCTGATGTGCAAAAACATTCTCTACAACTTTCTTAAGCTTCACTACAGTTGCGTTTCTGTCGACTCAAACTTCAAACTCATTACGATCCGAGCTTACTGTTGGATAAAAATGAATTTTAATAAATGATTTTTGGTTTTGGTGTGGTTTGATCCTAAAACCTAAGGGTTCTGTTGATACTTACTCATATCCTTTGAGTGAATGAAACTCTTTAGTCCCACATTGGTTATACTAGAGAAGGATGACCATTATATAACTATTCTCTTATGGATAATAAGACAAATGTGGATGAAATTAATATTGATTAATGAACACTTTAATTATGATCCTGATACTTTTACATAGTGTATTGGACAACGTTTGACTCATTTGACTACTTTTGATGGTGATTAAGTGCAGAGTCATTATCAAGTTCTGTGGAGTAAATATTGTTAGAACATTGCTCGGTCGAACTCGCATGCATTGCTATCTCAAGCATGTTTGTCAATATTAGTGATCAAAACTATATTCTTGATTTCTAGTTTACTTATGACTAAGTCTCGGTCTAGGATAATTAAGTGTAGTTGAGCTCCAGACTCCATGGCGATCATCCTACGAAGACGAAGAACTACTCGAGGAACTAGTGGAACTTCATCCGACTAAAAGATATGTGGAGACTTGAACTTATCTATCACTGAAAAGTATACTCTATCTTAAGACAGTAGACGTATAACTATGATAGTTTTCATGCATACACATTTGCTATTTCGAGCGAGTTTACTCGCCTATCTTTTTCTCTAAATATGTTTTGGTAAGCTTTTGCTTTAACCATTTTCATCTTTACCCGTGACGAAAGTCATGATGACGTTTCAATATTGAAAATAGCTTTGATGACGATAGTCGTGAATAACGATTGTTATAACATTATAAAAGAATGTTTTAATGATTGAAATGTAGAGTTGAGATTACCAACTATCTATATAAGCATATATAGTGTGTCCGCACATTAGTGTATAAATCCATGTGCCGCAAACCAAGTGTGTGCATATGTGTGCATACGGTATTGGTGAAGGAGACAGGTTGGGTACGCGTACCAGCGGAAGTTTTCCAACCGAAAATTTCTGCTGAGTTTGTAGTTTGCAAACTAGTAAACCAGTCACCTTAGGTACGCATACCCGTACGCGTACCCACAGAAGTTTTCAAAACGAAAATTTCTGCTGAGTTTGTAAACTCAAATCCGGTAGCTAAGGTACGCATACCCGTAGGCGTACCCAAGATGGTTATTTCTCAAATCAGTGGTTCATGAACTTAAAACAAGAAATTATAAGGAATGCAATCTTTACAAACCGTGGGTATATTGTTCATGAATTAATTCAAATGTATCAAACCGATTTTGTTTCAATTATGTCTATGAAAAAAGACCTAAGCAATTGAACAACTCTTCAACTAGTTCTTATGAGTCATTTGAACTAGTTATGAGAAAGATGAATACAGTTAATATGAAAGTGCTCATATGGCTAACCATTGGTTAACTATTTGTGAACCAACTAAGTGTACACGTTTAGGTACGGTTACTCAAACCTAAATGAATACATTTCATTTGTGTGTGACAAGCTAAGTTTCCATCTAACGGTTGAAAGATAATAGCTTGGTTGAATCAGGTTTTTCATCTAACAGTGAATATTGAATGCTTTGTTACCAAGGTAACTTAGATTGCAAACCCTGATTTGAAAACTATATAAAGGAGACATCTATCAACTGGAAAAACTAATCTCCACACCTCATGTGTGATACTAATTGGTTTTGCTAGAGCCGATTCTCCTTTAACCTTAGGTTTCTTCTCGAGACCGTGTAGGTTAACGTCTGAAAGACTTCATTGGGATTGTGAAGCCAGACGAAACTACTTCTCTTGTAGTTGAGCGATCTGATCTTGCCATTTTCTATCGTACGAGTTCAATTGAATAATTGACTTGATATTATATCTCCGATAGGGCAAGATAAAAAGAAATCACAAACATATTCGTCCCATCATTTATGATTCCGCAATATCTAGTTTCGCTACCATACAATTTAAATTACTGTGAGGTGATTGATAATACTAGGTTGTTCTTCGGGAATATAAGTCCAAGTTATCAATTAGTTCCTGTTCACCTTGATTTATCGAAAGACAGAACAAAACTCATAGGTTTATCTGTGGGACACAGATTTATCTATTATCATAGACTTTTCAGTGTGATACAGATTTGTTTATTAAAGTCTTCGACTTTGGGTCGTAGCAACTCTTAGTTGTAGGTGAGATCAGCTAAGGGAATCAAGTGTGTTGTATCCTGCTGGGATCAGAGACGTAAGGAGCGCAACTGTACCTTGAATCAGTGTGAGATTGATTAGGGTTCAACTACAGTCCAGACCGAAGTTAGTTTGTAGTAGGCTAGTGTTCATAGCGGCTTAATACAGTGTGGTGTTCAATCTGGACTAGATCTCGGGGTTTTTCTGCATTTGCGGTTTCCTCGTTAACAAAATTCTGGTGTCTGTGTTATTTCTATTCCGCATTATATTTTGTTATATAATTGAAATATCACAGGTTGTCGTTGTATCGATCAATTGTGAAATCCAACCTTTGGTTGTTGATTGGAAATTGATTGATCCTTGGATATTGGTCTTTGGTGCCATCCAAGTTTATATCTCGTGTATTTGATAAAGACTCACATATTTCTATTTGTTTGAGTATAGATCAAATCGAGAGATAGAGATATTAACTCCTTGATATACTTTTCATTAAGATTGAGTCTGACTATCTAGTTGATTCTCTTAAAAATATATTAGAGTTAGTCTATACAGATTGCTAATCGAAATATTCGGTGAGGTTGTTGTACCCTGCATTTTCAAATATGGTCATCTAATATAGACTATGGGAACTTCCAATTCTTTGCTTATGATCAAAGAACAAGTGTGTCTCAGTTTTTGGACTATTTCCAAACTCAAACCTCAAACTATAATCGGGTTTTTAAAAAGGGGTCCGGATCATGCGATTCATGAATTTAACACATGATTTAGAAAAAAATATATGACCGTCCATACCTATGATCCAATGGCAACCAAGATTGATGAGTTGGCATTTACTTTCCACTCAAAATTCATATATGGCTTCAACGAAGCTGAGCAAACACTGAATAACTTAATAAAATAAACAAATATGTAACTTCTTCTCAGTATAGCTTCCTCGTTTTTAGGATCCTATTTTAGTCTTCATCATTCTCCATGTTTGGAATTTTATCATCTAACGGTTTGTTTACAAGTAAAACAAGTGAAGATTATGGGATCCCAAATAATCTTTAATTTGCTCTGTAAATATCTTCCCAGTTCTCATCTTCAATGTTTATGTTGAGTTCTTGTAAATTCTGCCTTCTCCTTTTCTTAAAATATTCTCATTTAATTAAACAAAAAAAAAAATTGGACGAAGGCTATGCCATGTTAGCAATATAGTGAAGAGGATACATGGATGATCTACATATTTCTTTTTTGAGAAACCATCATATAAATTTAATTTTGATTAACTTTAATTTTCTACCTTTGGGTTTGGGACTGATCAACCGTGGATGAGAGTTGACAAAGAATGAAAAGAAACTATGATAATCAAGTATAGGGCTGCACATGGGTCGGTTTGGGTCGGTTTTGGCCTCACCCACCACCTGACCCACTGATGGCGGGTAACAGAAGTTGTCACCCGCAACCGACCCAACAACACAATGGGTCGGTTTTTACCCGACCCATTGTGACGGCGGGTTTGGTCGGGTGGGTGGTGGGTTACCCACCATAAAATAAAATGACATTACATTAACAAGGAACAGAGTTATTGAGTATAACTGTATAACAGTATAAGTGTATAACAAAGTTGATAAAGCTAACAATAAAAAGGAACAGAGTTCAATTGTTCAAAGCTCAAAAGATAAAAGAGTGCATTACTATTGAGTATTGCCTACTATACTAAAGCCTAATATCATATAAAGCGACCAACAGCGAGTCGCTGCAAGCCTGCAAGTTTGTGGATGTTTTACCTCCGAATGGCTGAAAGCCTGAAATAAAACGAAGTCTGTAAATTAGTTACAGTAACAAAGATGAACTCAGAAAGATCAAGCTACTGAAAATGACCCTTGGCGTCATTACCTTGTCTAAGCCAATAGGAATCAATCATCTATGAGTCTATGACGATAGAAGAAGCAGCAAGGTCACTGAAACTGAATAGCTCTGCAAGCGAAATGAACAATTAGAATGAATGAAAGGGTAGATGAATTTCTTGAAACAAGTAAAATAGCTCTGCAAGCGAAATGAACATTTTAGTTTATCCATCCACAACAACAACAAGTACCAACACAAACTGCCCATCAGTACACCGGACAGTCACTGTAATTAGATGAAATAGTACACGGTAGCTACGCGTGCTTTACAGTTTTATTGTACTTCTCTTACAGCAACGTTCTAAATATAGGATATCTAGATGTCCTTCCTGCTATTCGAAGTCTTGAAGTGAAAAACCCCAAAAATTCTCTAATCAGTACACCACCTAATCTGAGCATTATCCTTCTAGATACTAATACAAACACAATACCATAAATTGAATATTAACGACCTCAATATAGAACACAAAGTTTAGACAGACATGACATAAAGCTTCACTACCAAAGGACCCCAATAACCAAAAGACCTCAATAACATAATGTCCAAACATAAAGCTTCACAACCCTATTTTTAGGTCGTTAACTTGAAAAACTCAGATGCAAAAAATGTTTGCCCTGACCTATGCAAAAAAACTCAGCTTCATCATAATCTCAACATCCAAATTCAACTATAAGAACATATAAAATATCCTACTACTAAGAACATCAAGATAACAGACAATACACAGATCAAAGCAAAATTTGAAAAGACAAATTTCAAGATTCTCAAACCATAGAAAACAGTATAACAAACATCAAACAGATATAAATTTATTTAACAGTTAGCATCTAAAGAGAAATCCTATTATGTAAAAATAAAAGTAAAAATCATCTAAGAAACAAGAACAAAATAACTGAATTTAAGAAATCCAATTGATATGAGGTACACGACATTGTGACAATGCCTCTGACATGTTGATATAGAGATAACTATGAGTGATCTTCGGATTTCAAAAGTTTTTTGTTATAGATTACTAACATAACAGGGCAGTTAACATAACAGGGCAGTTAATCTATTCACATAGCATGCATTATGTTTAGTAAACCATGTACTTTCATGTAATAAACATGCTGCAGTAAAACTCACAGTGTCATGAACAACAATAGAGCCAAGGAAAATTTAGACATACCAGACTCAGCAATATCAATCTCCTCCTCCTCGACTCCAAGGGTAGATGAATCCATGTCCATTGGTGTTCGTAACCAATTTTGTAACAAAATTAAGGCCTCAAGTGTCTTGGGATTTAAGGAGCTTCGAAAAGGATCCAAAATTCTTTTTCCGGTACTAAATGTTGATTCTGAAGCAACGGAAGAAACGGGAATAGCAAATATATCTTTAGCCATAAGTGGCAAAATGTCAAACCTCGCAGCATTTACCTTCCACCATTGTAATGTATCAAAAGTAGCATTTTCATTTGTGGGTGTGTAGATCGGTTCAGCCAAGTACCTTTCTACCTCAGATCTCCCATTGTCCTCCATATTACTCAATTGATGCTTTCGTTTATTCCTTCCCGCCATATACTTAGCCTTGCTAGAAATAGTACTTCCAAAACTCGAAGAACTTTGAGTAGAAGTAGAATTAGTCTCGCCCACAGATTCTGATAAAGATACTGCACATCTAACATTTTCTGCTTTATAAGCTGCAAACAGCTCCACAAAAATTTTCAGAACTTCTTCAACCCATTTTTCTACAAGTTTCTTCTTCATTGCTGGGTCATAATGCACAATTAAATCTTCAACAGTCACAAATAATCCATGTTCTTTCTCTCGTGGATCAAGAAGTACAGCCATAAACATCAACGAATTCATCTTTCGGTATGTTCCCCAATATTTGTTGTACTTGAGCAACATTACAGCACCCATGTGGCTTAAGAAAGGGTCCTCATGTGTATTTTTCCATTCTTCTAATTCTTGACGAACAATGCCAAGTTCCAATAAGAAAGAATGAGAAGTAACATAAGTAGAAGCTGAAAAATGCAACAGTTGCTTCATAAAATACGTGTAGAAACTTAATAAGAACTCTCGCGTTGCACCAATCGTATCGTTCAGGAGCATGAACTTTTGGCCTGTTTTTTTTCTTGGCTTTCCTGACAGCAGCAGAATCTTCTTCTTCAGTAGTATCAAGTTCTTCTTCATTGTCTGATTCCAGATCATAATCAGCATCAAGATCAACAGTGTCATCACCATCACCCATAATATTATATGGTACTGGAATATCAAAGCAAAACTCTTCACAAAATGCCTTATCCAACTCACGTAGCATTTCAAATGCCTTTTCATATCTTTCAGCAGCAACAAGCATTAAGTAAGTAGAATTCCACCGCGTTCTCACATATAATATCAGACCCTTTTTACAATCTATTCTTTCCGACTCAGCAGCCTCCGTAAACCTTTTATATCTTGCGGGAGATTTCGTGACATATTTTACCACTGCCCTGATCCTGAGAAGTGATATATGATACTTCTTCATACCGTCCTTCACAACAAGTGCAAGTACGTGAGCCGCACATCGAACATGTAAATGTTTAGCTCCGAGTAATGCAGAACCCCAACTCTGAACTCTCTTCCTCAAATAGTCAACAACAACTTTATTTGCAGACGCATTATCAAGCGTCACAGTGAAAACCTTTTCAAGTCCCCAGTCTAGCAAACATTTCGCCAAAGCCTCTCCAATATTTGTACCTTCATGGCTATCAATCAAGCAAAAACAGATAATTCTTTTATGTAGTTTCCAGTGATGATCAATGAAATGCGCAGTCACTACCATATAATTGTAATTCTGCGATGACGTCCAAGTGTCAGTAGTAAGGCACACTCTTATCTTGTTTGCTTTGAAATAACTTTTCAGATTAGCCTTCTCTGTCAAAAACAGCTTGCACACATCACGGTATATTGTCATACGACTTGGAAGCTTAAATCGAGGCTCAAGATACTTACAAAAAGCTATAAAACCTTCACCTTCAACAATTCTAAAAGCCATTTCATCGGTAACGATAAATCTAATCAGCGCTCTCCTGCACGCATCTTGAGAAAAAGACACCCCAACCAACTGTGGTTCCTCTCCAAGCTTGCAAGGCTGGAAGTCAAGTGTTTGTTGTCCGTCAGCTCTAGCCTCATTCATTTCATTCTTATACTTCTGACACTTATCCAAATGATGTTGGAGATTAGAAGTCCAATGTTTCTTACCATCCAAATTTTTCTTACCAATCTTGTAATTAGCCTTTTTGGAATATTTACATTTCGCTCTCTCACCATTTTCATAAATATCATAGTGATCCCATACCTTTGATCTCTTCACACCAGCATTAGGATTATTATCTAATGTTTCACCTGCGGCACAAGCATGTGAAGGTTCAGAAGCTGGTGTAGATGAGCCAGCGGTACTCCCTGTCCCTGCTGATGGTCCATGCACTTGTCCAGGACGCGGTGGACGTGGAGGGGGAGGTCCCATTTGTGATGCCACTCCATGTATAATTGGAAGATTAGAAGCAGAATCATCTTCTGAGATTTCAACCATGGTAACCTGCACAAAAGAAACAAGTTACATCGGTAAAACACATTACAATCAAACACCATACTAACACCATACTCAATTGAATATTTGCAACAATTGAAAGTACTAACACCATACTGAATTGAACAAAATACTCATGACTTAGTTCAAATACCAAATAAATTAACTAGGTTGTACTAAAGAACTGAGATTGATTTAAAATTTAAAATCAAACTACTGGTTCTGATTCTTCTGAACATAAATGAGTAATTCCAAATACTCATTGTTGCAGTTGCAGCTTAGAAGAATAGCACCTCTAAAAACACATAAATATTAACAACGAGGTCCACACTCCACAGTAAGACTTCTCCCTGATATTATCATATATACAAACAAGTTAAACCCTAAATTGAAAATGCATGAATCAACGAGGTCCACACGGCATTTATAGACTGTATTTTAAGTTTCAAAATTCTAATTGACTAGGTAATTTTCACAAACATTTATAGGCTACTCTAAAAAATCAATTAGAACTTGCTAGGTAATCAATTCAAGGCTTGATTTATGATGGTAATAATAACTTATTTGGCTGCCTAGATTTACAAATCTTCATGAAATCATTTATCACATTAAAATATATACACATCTTGATATTAAGAGTTAAACACAAAGAGATTAGACAATTTCAAGCTAAATATGTCGGTGTGCAAAATCAAATATCAGACTTACAAAAATTATTAAGTTCAGTCCATATAAACTTATAAAAATCTCTAAGTTCAGAAATTATACAAAATTTCTAAGTTCAGTCCATACAAACTTATAAAAATTCTTAAGTTCAGACCATACAACTTATAAAAACTTCTAAGTTAAGAGATTATACAAAATTTATTGAAGTACACCAATTTAATTCTAACATGTAGCTTCAACTGAGTCCTAGCGGTAGGGTTGCCGAAGGCCTTATGTTAACGACAGAAACATCCTCTCAACAAAGAGAGAATGAGCTACAAGTAGTTTTGCGATTCACCGCTAGGACCATTTTTATCATGCTCAATGAGATTCTATCAAACTTCACCTAAACAATATAAAAGGAACCAAAATAAGCAAAACAGTTGGATTTACCTTCTTAGTTTTCCTAAACCAACTCTGATTAGTTCTTCTTCAAACTCTAATGAACTGAACTTCAGTTCTTCAATCTTGACAAACCCTACCATGGAATAAAAAAAAACATTAGATTCAGATAAACAACAAACCATAAAATGGAAAGGACATATAAAAGGAACCTAAATAATCAAAACAATTTCATAGTTGGATATACCTTCTTAGTTCTTCTTAAACCAACTCTGACCAGTTCTTCTTCAAGATCCAATGAACTGAACTTCAGTTCTTCAATCTTGACAAACCCTAACATGGAAAAATAAAATAAAGGGTATTAGATTCAGATAAATTGAGTGCTTCCTAAACACATAAACATTCAAGAATCCTTTGAATCTACTGATTAAACTCTTCATTACTGAGTTCTAACATAGTAACATCATACCAATTCATTCCAAACTGAAATTAAAAAACAACACCCTAAACAGATAAACCCTAAATTGAAAATTACAAGAAATCACATCATCAAAAAATTACAAGTTTACAACGGTTCCTAATCTTACCTTCCGTTATTGGTTTGCTTCTGGTGATGGCGATGATCCACAAAGCGAATCTGAGACTGAGCGAAGAAAAAAGAATGGAGTTGGAGACTTGGATGGAGATTGGAGTCTGTCTGAGAAGGAGAGAAGACTCAGAAGAGGCCGCGGAAGAGAAGAGAAGGAAAATGCGATTACGTCAGGTCTTTTACTTTTATACATCAATTCAACGGCTCTGATAATTCATCCTAGGTTAGATCTAAGGGTCAGGAATCCTACGTTAGTTTTGGGCGGGTGGGTGGGTCGGTTCGGGTGACGGAAGTTTCTACCCGCAACCGACCCAAAATAGGTGGGTTCTGGCGTGCCTCACCCATAGTCGACCCGTACCTCGACGGGTTGGGTCGGGTGCGGGTATTTTTGGTCGGGTACGGGTTGGGTCGGGTATGTGCAGCCCTAATCAAGTACATGATAATCAGGTACTGAATGACGTAATAGTGTGAGTGACTTGATGGCTTGTCCTGTGTGAGTGTAAGAGTCATTGTATGTGCCATGAGCACGTGTGAGGTGTGAGAGTGAATTAGAATCTGTGAACGAGTCGAGTATATATACTCAGGTTCCCTGTAACATGCATCTAGTCTTTTCTAATCAATATTATCAAACCCTTTATCAATGTAGACATATGATTTTCACTATGTTATCAGACTCATAAATTTTAATTTCTGAGGGTTATCGATCCTTTCCTGTGATTTCTTCACCATCACCACCATTATTTCTCCACCACCACCACCACCGCCACATCATTATTTCTTCATCTTCTTAACCACAATCATCAAATCTCTTCATCACCTTCTGTTGTTGCTGAAATTAGAGAGTTGAATTATGTTTTCAAAGATAAATCATCACAAACTTGTTCTCAATTTTGCTCCGATCTCTTATCTTACAAAACAAATTTCTCAATCTGCGATTTCTGGTTCTGAATCAACAGTTAGTAATCATCTTCATCTCCTTCTACTTAATGGTGTTTTTTGGTAGAAATTAGGGTTTCTTTTCGATATGATACTTCTACAACAACACAATCAAGCATGCTTCTCAGATCTGTATTTTGCTTTGTCTAGTTGACTGGTAAATCGAAAATTTGTTGGTAATCTCGATTTAAAATTTTTAGATTACTTCATATCTGATTTTCATGTGTTCAATTCCTAATCAATTCATCTTCCAAAATTAAATTTCATCTTCATCTTAGTTTCTCGTCATCAATTAGTTATGTCGATGCTTCCTAAGGGGTTAGAGGAAGCATTATATGTTTATTTTGAATTGACGATCACTGCTGCTGAAAATTGGTAAATGTTATGTTGTTCGTGTTAGTTTCTATTACGAAAGAGATAGGGGAACTTCCTTAAATTGATCAGTTGAACATCCTAGGCCTCTGTTGCTGAATTCTGCTGCACTTTGGATGCTTAAATTGCTTTATTCAGTTTCATTCATGCTCTTTACTTCATCTCCGTACTCACCGATTAGATGGTGTTGATTTCTTCCGCGCGTGTGAGATGATAGAGCTAAGTATGAAGTTTTGAAGTTGAGTTTTGATTATGGATATAATCTACGGGTTTTGATTATGGATTAGAGTTGTGTTTGTATGCAACCTGTTGCTAAGCTTGCATATGGTGAAATATGCAACCTGTGGTTCTTCTCTCTTATTGCTGTTAAGTTTCTATCTTCCTTCTATTTTGGAAGAATTTGAATAATCCAAGGTGCCTCAATAAGTCCTTGTGTGCTAAATAAAACAAGCAGTTTCCATGCTTCTTACTCACTCTTGCTGTTATGTTTCGAATAATGCTTTCATTAGTACTTTGAATAATATTGAGAAGATCTCCCTGAGCATTTATACTGGCAAGCTAATTTCTTACATGTTGATGCTTATATTGGCAAGAACAGACACGTTTATATAGTTGGTGATTGCTAGAGATTGCGCAGTATGTTGGAATTGGTATTTTACTTCATGATATTTTGATGCCGCTGCACTATCATCTGCTGTGTCAATGATTACTTCCTACATGTTATTGGTGCTCTTAGTAGATAGTTGGATTCCCATCCGTTGTGACTACAAGTGTTGCTGCTTTGCTACAAGTGATACTTCTTATATTTCCTATTATTCTTGTCATGCATCAACTGTTGTTGTCTGCAACTCTGTGCTACATTAGTTCAGCTGGTTGGCTATGCCATTTTGTTATAATTGGTTTGTTATGCACTGTTACCCCTATTTCTCTGACGGCATTCTAGGTCATGGTACTGTTTTGGTTTCACTTTTATCCACAATTGTCGTTTTCATCTGCAAGACTTCTGTAAGAGAAACATATATTGTTATTCCTATATGTTGCTGTATTCCCTACACTGCCAAATACCTATGTCTGCGCCTGCTATTCTATTCTGCTGTTTTTTTTTTTGTATCCATACTTAGATGCTACTGCTGACTATGATACTATATACTTGCGGTACTTCCTTAAGTCCATGGTCTTTATTGGAGATGCTTTCTTGCTTGAGAGGATTTTAAGTTCTTCAACTGCAGAGACTTTTTGAGTTAGTGGTATGTGTCAGGTGTATGATGTGCAACAAATGGTGCTAGTTCTTATTATCTTGTTGTCAGGTCATGCTTACTTTGCTCCAGTTTTTTCATGTTCCTGCTGGTTGTGATTGGTACTTTTCAGTTTTGCAGAGTGTATGCCGCTTCTCATTTCCTACAGACCAACTACTACTGCAACACCGACTTACTGCCAGCATGCAATGCCTACTAATCTTGGTATGACCACTCACAAGCTGCAACAACTTTGTACACTTTCATTGTCAAGTGACTATATGGCTTGTCATGTGTGCAAGCTCAATGTCCATTTGCAAGTCACCTTGACCTTGAGGGGGGATAATAGTGTGGGTGACTGTATGGCTTGTCCTGTGTGAGTGTAAGAGTCATTGTATGTGCCATGAGCACGTGTGAGGTGTGAGAGTGAATGAGAGTCTGTGAATGAGTCGAGTGTATATACTCAGGTCCCCTGTAACAGACATCTAGCCTTTTCTAATCAATATAGTCACCTTGACCTTGAGGGGGGATAATAGTGTGGGTGACTGTATGGCTTGTCCTGTGTGAGTGTAAGAGTCATTGTATGTGCCATGAGCACGTGTGAGGTGTGAGAGTGAATGAGAGTCTGTGAATGAGTCGAGTGTATATACTCAGGTCCCCTGTAACAGACATCTAGCCTTTTCTAATCAATATAGTCACCTTGACCTTGAGGGGGGATAATAGTGTGGGTGACTGTATGGCTTGTCCTGTGTGAGTGTAAGAGTCATTGTATGTGCCATGAGCACGTGTGAGGTGTGAGAGTGAATGAGAGTCTGTGAATGAGTCCAGTGTATATACTCAGGTCCCCTGTAACAGACATCTAGCCTTTTCTAATCAATATAGTCACCTTGACCTTGAGGGGGGATAATAGTGTGGGTGACTGTATGGCTTGTCCTGTGTGAGTGTAAGAGTCGTTGTATGTGCCATGAGCACGTGTGAGGTGTGAGAGTGAATGAGAGTCTGTGAATGAGTCCAGTGTATATACTCAGGTCCCCTGTAACAGACATCTAGCCTTTTCTAATCAATATAGTCACCTTGACCTTGAGGGGGGATAATAGTGTGGGTGACTGTATGGCTTGTCCTGTGTGAGTGTAAGAGTCGTTGTATGTGCCATGAGCACGTGTGAGGTGTGAGAGTGAATGAGAGTCTGTGAATGAGTCGAGTGTATATACTCAGGTCCCCTGTAACAGACATCTAGCCTTTTCTAATCAATATAGTCACCTTGACCTTGAGGGGGATAATAGTGTGGGTGACTGTATGGCTTGTCCTGTGTGAGTGTAAGAGTCATTGTATGTGCCATGAGCACGTGTGAGGTGTGAGAGTGAATGAGAGTCTGTGAATGAGTCGAGCATATGTACTCAGGTCCCCTGTAACAGACATCTAGCCTTTTCTAATCAATATTATCAAACCCTTCATCAATGTAGACATACGATTGTCACTATGACGAACCAGTGATATTAACCAATACAGAAATTCCGAAAGCCGATGGTGGACTTGCATTTGCAAATCGATAATTCATTTCAAACTTGAGATTTTCTTAGGTTTATATGTTCGATCGATATGGCGCGGAAGATGTTAATAACTTAAAGAAGATGAACAAATTTTTTTCATAATCCAAGATCAAAATATGGGAAGAGATCAGAGGGTTTTAATGTTTTAATATCCTTTAAAATATTATTTTATGTTATTGGCTCGCCTTGGCTGAAGCTGAATAGCTTGTTTAGGCAAATATAACTGCCACCTCATCACATATGACAGCCCTTAGATACTGTGATAGACGGTTAGATACTTTTGTCTAAACCATGCGTTAAATTCATGAGTCCCATGATCCAGACCCTTTAAAAAGATGTTTAAACATAATTTTATTTTATGTAACTACTAATATAAGTATTACAAAAAAGAAAAAAAATCATGAAAACCTCGTTAGAATTATAGAGTTTATATTATCTTAATTTGTTTATTATGTACACTGAAAATAAATTAAACAAAGGAAAGATGTTTCATATATTAAAAACATAATTTCTTACGATACGAATTTTCTGTTTTGCATATTTCATATTCAAAATGAATTTATTTCACCAAACAACTATCCTAGTAAAATTTATTTGATCTTACATTATATGGTCTGTACAATCTTGATTGTGAACTTCAAACACAAAACATGCACCATTGAATTCGTGTTTTGAATTCGCTATTATTTAACAATTGTTCTTTGCTTTTCTCTCTACATCTAAAGATAAGCTCAATTACCTTAAAGAAAAAATACAAACAACTTTTTAAACTATAATGCGTTATAAGTGATTTCCATTCACTATTGTAGTTGAAACTGATTATGTACACAAAAGATGACTCTACATCTCCCGCTAACGAGACATTTGATAAATTTTGGGAGAGCTATTATCTGAACCACAGAGAGATTGAATTGGTAAAACACATTCACCGGAACGTCAAGTTTGGACTAAGCTTAGGTGGAGACACTGTTAAGGACATCGTAGATGTGTATTTCGCACCTAAATCCATCTATTCGTGGGTTAAACCCCCAAACTCACTCGTGGACTAACCCCTCGTATAGATTATGAATATTTTATTGCAGATACAGAGACACTTGTTGAATGCATTGGACAATTATAACTCTGGGGAAAAATAAGATAATTTCATTTGCATAAATTGCACCCTATTAAGGGGGTCTAAAGTCACTACTTAGCATTATGGAAGTAATACGAGCACGCAATAGATTATGTCAACTTCCAATTTTATGCTTATGAGAAAGGGACCAACGTTTTTGTCAAGTTTTTCGACGAACAAGCCTCTCATTATGTAGGTGGTCATAAACTGGCAAGTTTTGATACCACTGGTGATGGAGGGTTACAACTTATCAATGAATTTTTTGAAGCTTGTAGTGAACGTAAGAGGAAATAGAAACTTGGAGGTATTTTTGTGTGGTGCGCTGATGAATCTCAGAAATTTGGGTTTCAGAATGAGAAGATATCGCAAGAATTCTTAAGTTCATATAGTCTAAACTGATGACATCTCTTTCATGTATGATATCACTATCCCAAATGTTTTTAGGTTTAAATATTGTATCACACAGTGTAAAGGGCTATCCACAATGTACATTTTCACCTCCTGTCATGATTCCGGTCACCAATATTAGGTCGGAAGAATTTGCTAAGATAACAAGATTGCTTTACACCATCTTCTAATTTATAAGAAAAAATGACAAGTTTTATTTGAATTGTTGAAAGAATACATATACACCAATTCCAATATTAGAGGTTGTTGAAGATGCAGAGGTCTAGGGTTCAATGGTTAGATATATGTGATTCTAATATTATTTTTTTCTTCATAATTCTCTAAAAGAAAGAACAATATTTTGACTCTCACTTCTCAAAGTAATGTTATTTTAGATGACGATAGGGATATTGCTAAAGACTATATTGATTTCTTTTCAAAATTATATGGTGAGGAAGGTTACATTGAGACTAATTGGAGTGTTATTGAGCGACTGGATTCTGATAAGATTGATAATAAGACTCATGTGAAAAATTGACTAAGGTTGTAACCAGATATGTATATTGGATAAGGAAAAGATCAGGGTGTCAGTCCTCCAGGGAGTTGGGTGTAGTTGTGTTTTTTTCCGTTAGTCGTGAGGGAGTTCGAGTGAGTCTCTCAAAATCCCCGTTAATCGTGGGAGAGTTTAGAAGAGTCTCCCCAACTCCCTAGAAAACCCCGTTAGTCGTGGGGGAGTTTGAAAAAAACTCTTAAACTCCCTGTTAGTGGTAAAAATTAGAATGATAGGGAGTTTGTTTTTTTTGGAGAGTTCTGGGGAGTTCTAGGGAGTTTATATTATATTTTTGCCTCACTCCAAATCTCTCAAAAAAGTAGAGATTTTGGGAGAGTCTCTCAAACTCCCTACACTCAACACACCAAACTTTCTCAAACTCCCTATACTCTCGTACACTCCCTCAAAATCCCCAAGATTCAAAATACATTAAACTCCCTCCAACTCACTCGTGGACTAGCCCCATGTTAGACATGATGGGTTCATTTTGAAAGTGTGTTGGCCAGTGATAGGAGATGACTTTGTGGCTGCAGTTCAAAATGTATTTCTCAAGACCAAATTGTTGAAGGAAATCAATAGTACATTTATTATCTTGGTAGCCAAAAAGGAAAATCCCAGTGGAGTTATTGATTATAGACCTACTGCATGTTGCAATGTAATTTAAAAATGCATATCCAAAATTATATCTCTTTAGTATGGAAGCTGATTTGAGGAACTTAACTCGTCCAAGCCAATCTTCATTTATTTCAGGAAGGTCAATCCAAAGAAAATATTTTGGTAGCTCATGAAGTAGTTGGAAACTATCACAGAGAGGTGGGGTTTCCTAGATGTACTTTGAAGATTGATACGAAGAAATCCTATGACAGTGTCAGCTGGCGTGCTATTTTACTTACTTTGAAGAAGATGGGATTCCATGAGGTGTGCGTAGAATGTCTAAAATCATGTATCACTACCGCCGGTTATTCTGTTTTTATTAACGGAAGGATCTGATGAGTATTAGGTTAAATCTTATGGGCTAGATATCGAGCTGCTAGATTGACCATCTACGTCAGCATGGACAACCTCCTAAGTCCTATGGGAAGATGAATCTAGAAGCGAAACGCTCAACGCCGAATGATTCGGCGTTTTTTTTCTTTCACTTTTTCCTAAAACATTGAAATGGAAAGTGTGTCGTAATAATCTTTATATTAGTGTCTCATGCACTAAACAACATTTGTGCCGCTAAAGAGAGAAAGAAAGCGACAGACACTCAGACAGTAGTTGATTAAATCACGGAAAGTGAGTGAATTTAATGGTGAGAAGAGAGGGTCTAGTGAGAGGATATAAGTATAGGTATTGGTCTAGTGTGATGATAGAGGACATAATTTAATCTAAATTTATTTACTCAATTGTGATGCATGTGAGACACAGAGAGGGTCTAGTTAGTCTAGTGAGAGGTGTGAAGTGAGGGATGAGTGGGAGGATATATTTAATTAATTTTTCTTTGTAAATTCAGACGCGTTTTCATTCGGCAGCGTTTCGTGTTAATTTTTTTCCAACACTTTTTCATTATTTGCAACACTTCTTAGATCCCTAGTTAGCAATTCGCCTTTTCAAAAATTAGTTCGCGAATTATTCGGAAAGTGTGCCGTAATAATCTTTATATTTGTGTCTCATGCACTAAACAACATTTGTACGGCTAGAGAGAGAAAGAAAGCGACAGACACTCAGACAGTAGTTGATTAAATCACGGAAAGTGAGTGAATTTAATGGTGAGAAGAGAGGGTCTAGTGAGAGGATATAAGTATAGGTATTGGTCTAGTGTGATGATAGAGGACATAATTTAATCTAAATTTATTTACTCAATTGTGATGCATGTGAGACACAGAGAGGGTCTAGTTAGTCTAGTGAGAGGTGTGAAGTGAGGGATGAGTGGGAGGATATATTTAATTAATTTTTCTTTGTAAATTCAGACGCGTTTTCATTCGGCAGCGTTTCGTGTTAATTTTTTTCCAACACTTTTTCATTATTTGCAACACTTCTTAGATCCCTAGTTAGCAATTCGCCGAATAATTCGCGAACATTTTGTGAATTATTCGGGAACGACCTGAAACGCGTACTAAATTCGCGTGTTTTCTGGCGTTAATGAACAATACGCGGTTTATACGGGTTCGCGATTAATTCGCTGGTCAAGTTCGCCAGCTTAGCTGATTTTAAATCAAGCCCAATTCTAATCCACCGACCACCAACCAAGCCCAACTCTATACATATCCCACTAGTTTAGTCCTTTTGCTTTTTTTTTTTCAAAAATTAGTTCGCGAATTATTCGGAAAGTGTGCCGTAATAATCTTTATATTAGTGTCTCATGCACCAAACAACACTTGTACGACTAGAGAGAGAAAGAAAGCGACAGACACTCAGACAGTAGTTGATTAAATCACGGAAAGTGAGTGAATTTAATGGTGAGAAGAGAGGGTTTAGTGAGAGGATATAAGAATAGGTATTGGTCTAGTGTGAGGATAGAGGACATAATTTAATCTAAATTTATTTACTCAATTGTGATGCATGTGAGACACAGAGAGGGTCTAGTTAGTCTAGTGAGAGGTGTGAAGTGACGGATGAGTGGGAGGATATATTTAATTAATTTTTCTTTGTAAATTCAGACGCGTTTTCATTCGGCAGCGTTTCGTGTTAATTTTTTTCCAACACTTTTTCATTATTTGCAACACTTCTTAGATCCCTAGTTAGCAATTCGCCGAATAATTCGCGAACATTTTGTGAATTATTCGGGAACGACCTGAAACACGTACTAAATTCGCGTGTTTTCTGGCATTACTGAACAATACGCGGTTTATACGGGTTCACGATTAATTCGCTGGTCAAGTTCGCCAGCTTAGCTGATTTTAAATCAAGCCCAATTCTAATCCACCGACCACCAACCAAGCCCAACTCTATACATAGCCCACTAATTTAGTTCTTTTGCTTTTTTTTTCAAAAATTAGTTC